>NW_028319678.1:520000-675441 GCF_062004578.1 Staurois parvus | reverse complement strand
CCTTGACTCTCTCTCTCTCTCTCTCTCTCTCTCCCTCCCTCCCCCCCTCCTCTCTCTCTCTCTCTCTCTCTCTCTCTCTCCTCCCTCCCTCCCCCCCCCTCTCTCTCTCTCTCTCTCTCTCTCCCTCCCTCCCCCCCCCCCCCCCCCCCCCCCCTCTCTCTCTCTCTCTCTCTCTCTCTCCCTCCCTCCCCCCCCCCCCCCCCCTCTCTCTCTCTCTCTCTCTCTCCTCCCTCCCTCCCCCCCCCCCTCTCTCTCTCTCTCTCCTCCCCTTCCTAAAAGAAGGAAAGGTATTCATATTTTTTTTTATGTCTATACACAAATGTTTTACCTTTCATTTTGAATGGGTTGTATTACAAGGTGAGGGTTTACATGTAGAGAGACCAAGTTATCTATCATCTACAGTGCCTTGAAAAAGTATTCATACCCCTTGACATTTTCCACATTTTGTCATGTTTCAACCAAAAACATGAATGTATTTTATTGGGATTTGATGGGATAGACTAACACAAAGTGGCACAGAATTGTGAAGGGGAAGGAAAATGATAAATGGTTTTCAACATTTTTTTTACAAATATCTGAAAAGTGTGTCGTGCATTTGTATTCTGCCCCCTTTACTCTGATACCTCCAACTAAAATCTAGTGGAACCAATTGCCTTCAGAAGTCACCTAATTAGTAAGTCCACCTGTGTGTCATGTAATCTCAGTATAAATACAGCTGTTCTATGAAGCCCTCAGAGGTTTCTTAGAGAACATTAGTGAACAAACAGCATCATGAAGGCCAAGGAACACACCAGACAGGTCAGGGATAAAGTTGTGGAGAAGTTTAATGCAGGGCTAGGTTATAAAAAAAAAACATCCCAAGCTTTGAACATCTCACGGAGCACTGTTCAAGCCATCATCCGAAAATGTAGAGAGTATGATAACTGCAAACCTACAAAGACATGGCCGTCCACCTAAACTGACAGGCCAGGCAAGGAGAGAATTCATCAGAGAAGCAGCCAAGAGGCCCATGGGAACTCTGGAGGAGCTGCAGAGATCCACAGCTCAGGGGGGAGAATCTGTCCACAGGATAACTATTAGTCGTGCACTCCACAAATCTGGCCTTTATGGAAGAGTGGCAAGAAGAAAGCCATTGTTGGAAGAAAGCCATAAGAAGTCTCATTTGTAGTTTGTGAGAAGCCATGTGGGGGACACAGCAAACATGTGGAAGAAGGGGCTCTGGTCAGATGAGACCAGAACTGAACTTTTTGGCCTAAAAGCAAAACGCTATGTGTGGCGGAAAACTAACAATGGACATCACCCTGAACACACCATCCCCACCGTGAAACATGGTGGTGGCAGCATCATGTGGTGGGGATGTTTTTCTTCAGCAGGGACAGGGCAGCTGGTCAGATTTGATGGGAAGACGGATGGAGCCAAATACAGGGCAATCTTAGAAGAAAACCTGTTAGAATCTGCAAAAGACTTGAGACCGGGGCGGAGGTTCCCCTTCCAGCAGGACAATGACCCGAAACTCCAGCCAGAGCTACAATGGAATGGTTCAAATCAAAGCATGTTCATGTGTTAGAATGGCCCAGTCACAGGCCAGACCTAAATCCAATGGAGAATCTGTGGCCAGACCTGACAATTGCTGATCACAGATGCTCTCCATCCAATCTGACAGAGCTTGGGAGATTCTGCAAAGAAGAATGAACATAAATGTCCCTCTCTAGATGTGCAAAGCTGGGAGAGACATCCCCAAAAAGACTTGCAGCTGGAATTGCAGGGAAAGGGGTCCTACAAAGTATTGACTCCGGGGGGCTGAATACAAATGCAGACACACTTTTCATACTCTATATGTATTTGTAACAAATGTTGGAAACCATTTCTCATTTTCATTCCACTTCACAATTATGTGCCACTTTGTGTCGGTCCATCACATCCAATCCCAATAAAATACATTTACGTTTTTTGGTTGAAACATGACAAAACGTGGAAAATTTCAAGGGGTATGAAGATTCTTTCAAGGCAGTGTATCTATCTATTCATATCTATCTCTCTATCATTCTATCCATCCATCAATATAGACTATAATATAATAAATTTAGAAAAAGACCAGGTGTTCCATCTTGTCTACCTCCTTTTTTGTAAAAATAAAACAAATACAGTTATATACAAATATAGAAAATCACTATATGCAATAATACAATAAATTAACAAACGAATGTATACAGAAACTGGTTTGCCCATTTTTGGTGCCCCCCCCCCCCCCCCATTTTGTGCAATATGTAGGTTCCCGCATGCAGGGAGAGCTATGAGCGCTCCGGTCAGTATGAATAATGAACCGCACGTGGCAATCCCTTGGATCCCCCATGACCCACCTTTCTTCATCCCAGCTGATAGGTTGCTATGAAATCGGTCCCTTTGTTCAGCATCCAGTGAGAAGTGTGAGTGATGGCAGCAGGGCTGCTGTTAGAAACCACAGAGCCCCCCTCATCCAAAAAAAAAACCCCAAAAATGCATTTTTCTATGCTTCAGGTATGAATGAGCACAGTGAGGGATCGGTAACAATCATTGTTAATTCAGGAAAGGAAGGGGCTGGTACATGTGACATATTTGCCGAACCTTTCCTCCTGTGAGGGCACACGGGTGCCTGGACACTAGGGGGAAACATATGGTGCATAGGGAGGGTGATGGGGGGAGCAATTACTGGAACCAGGGGCGGATTAACCATTGGGAAACTCACACTGCTTGAGGGCCTGGGGTCAGTAGGGGGCCCCATGAGATGCCCCTGGTACCATTTCATAGGCTTTTTTGAGTTTGGGCAAGGACACAGGGGCCCCATGAACCTCTCTTGCCCGGGGCCCCATGAGTTGTCAGTCCGCCCCTGACTGGAACCGATCCCCTTTATGGCTCTCTCTGCAACAGCTGAAAGCCATAGGGAGATACAGCAGAAAAAGCCAGCTTTCAGCTGTTGCAGAGAGAGCCATACAGGGGATCGGTTCCAGTATTTGCCCCCCCCCCCCCCCCAACACGCCGATCATCCTCCCTGCCCACATCCGATTCACCTGCTACCTGGGCCCCCCTTCTGTCCTGGGCCCCCTACAGGAGGACTGGTGGTACCCAGTGGTGGACTGACCGAGCACTGCCCGAGGGCCCGGGGTCAGTAGGGGGCCCCATGAAATGCCCCTGGTACCTTTTACAGGCTTTTATGGGTGTGCTTGGAGTGTGGGCAAGGACACAGGGGCCCCATGATCCCTTATTGCCCGGGAGCCCCATGAGTTGTCAGTCCGCCTCTGGTGTTACCCCCTTATCCCCAGCCCTGGATGTCACTGTTGTATGTATATGATAAGCGAGTTGCCCATGACAACCAATCACATCCCTGGATGTTAGCCACAGCTGTGCGCTGATCGGTTGCTATAGGCAACAGTCTCTCTGCTTTTTCAGCACGTGGAGAAGGCGAACCAAAGCGGACCAGCGCACGTCGTATGACAGGTCACCGCCCATCCTCGTTTACGTGCTCCCAGGCAGGTAGCGGCCCCGCCTACCCCCTCCGTTGCTATAGCAAGCAGAAGCTAAGCGCTGGGGGGCGGATGTGACGTAAGGCTGGTGGAGAGGGACGCCGGAAGTGGTGGGGCTCTGTCACTGGCGGTCCGCCTGGGCACCCGGAAGTCGGTGGTGTTGGCGGCGCCGGAGCCATGAAGCGGGACGTGAGGATCCTCCTCCTGGGGGAGGGTGAGCCCGGGGTAGTCGGGGGAGGGGGACACGCCGGGGACATTATGAACCCGCTCAGCAGGGTGTGGGGAGTGTCAATGTCACCTCCGACAGGTGCTGCCTCCGCCTGACTCACCCGCAGGGGTCATTTGGAATGGAGGGTTTGTTGCCCGTAGCAACCAGGCCAGAGCCTGTAGTTTTTATCGGTTGCTAGGGGCAACGGCCTGGGAATGGCCCTGCAGTGTGTCAGGTGATATTATAGAGGCGAACCTGGGGGAGGGGAGGAGACCCCATTCATCAATGAAGCCATCGCCTATCATAACCATCTGAAATGCTGTTGCAGTTTTTCTCCTTTTCATAAATTACTTTTTATTCTCTTGTAATGTGCCTCTGAAATTGCTAAAAAAAGTGCAAGGCCCTCTCCTCTTCTGGGAGTGTCTAATTGCAATCTGTGCTGGCCCAGCTCCTACACCCCTTCCTACATATCCTTGCTTGTAGCTGCAGGGGGAGGGACAATGTCTGTGACCACACGGGGATGTACAGAACACTTGTGCACCCCCATGTGCACAAACCTGGCCCAGGGGGGGGGGCACACACAGTAGTACGCCTGTGTGAATGACACCTAACAGGTAACAAGAGGGATGATGGGACTTGTAGTTTCCCCACCACTGGAGTGCCGAGTATTCCTCTTCATGCCTCCACCAGCAGCTACAACCAAGGTTATGTGAAAGCTGGAGGAGCTGGGCCAGCACATACAGGCAGTCTCTTTGATGTCTATTGGATTGCTGCTCCCAGTGTGACACGACCCCCAAATGCACATTGTCTGTGTTTGGGCCATGCAGCCATATGACTGTCAAATTGGGAAAAGCGGCTGTGTCCATGCAGTCGTATTGAACCGAACGGGGATGCACAGAACCTTGCGTGTAGCTGCTGGGGAGGGGACAATGGGTTTGATCACACGGGGATGTACAGAACACCTATGTGGGCAAATATGTCCCTCACATGGGTGTACGCTGAAGTTCCACAACAGCCAGGGTGCCAAGATTGCCTACCCTGCTATAGAGGGTCACTCGAGTGACAGCTCCGAGTCTGCTGACATCACATCCAAGATGGCGGCACCCAGCAGCAGTCTGGGCTTCTAGATGACTAACAAGAGAGGATTTTATAGGAAATAACATGAATAAAATGCATTAATCCCAAAAATGTATATTGCAGTTTACCAATCATTAGATGTGGCGGCTGCATTAGTTTCCTGTGGTTCCCCCCCCCCCCTGTTTTCACCTGGTGATCTGGCCAGTAACACACCTCCTGTATTAGTACGCCCGTGTATCCAGCCCGCGTTCACTGTATCCAGCCTCCCCGGGCCCCGCGTTCACTGTATCCGGCCTCCCCGGGCAACGCGTTCACTGTATCCGGCCTCCCCGGGCCCCGCGTTCACTGTATCCGGCCTCCCCGGGCCCCGCGTTCACTGTATCCGGCCTCCCCGGGCCCCGCGTTCACTGTATCCGGCCTCCCCGGGCCCCGCGTTCACTGTATCCGGCCCCGCGTTCACTGTATCCGGCCTCCCCGGGCCCCGCGTTCACTGTATCCGGCCTCCCCGGGCCCCGCGTTCACTGTATCCGGCCTCCCCGGGCCCCGCGTTCACTGTACCCGGCCTCCCCGGGCCCCGCGTTCACTGTACCCGGCCTCCCCGGGCCCCGCGTTCACTGTACCCGGCCTCCCCGGGCCCCGCGTTCACTGTACCCGGCCTCCCCGGGCCCCGCGTTCACTGTACCCGGCCTCCCCGGGCCCCGCAATCACTGTACCCGGCCTCCCCGGGCCCCGCGTTCACTGTACCCGGCCTCCCCGGGCCCCGCGTTCACTGTACCCGGCCTCCCCGGACCCCGCGTTCACTGTACCCGGCCTCCCCGGACCCCGCGTTCACTGTACCCGCTCTCCCCGGACCCCGCGTTCACTGTATCCGCTCTCCCCGGACCCCGCGTTCACTGTATCCGGTCTCCCCGGACCCCGCGTTCACTGTATCCGCTCTCCCCGGACCCCGCGTTCACTGTATCCGCTCTCCCCGGACCCCGCGTTCACTGTATCCGCTCTCCCCGGACCCCGCGTTCACTGTATCCGCTCTCCCCGGACCCCGCGTTCACTGTATCCGCTCTCCCCGGACCCCGCGTTCACTGTATCCGGTCTCCCCGGACCCCGCGTTCACTGTATCCGGTCTCCCCGGACCCCGCGTTCACTGTATCCGCTCTCCCCGGACCCCGCGTTCACTGTATCCGCTCTCCCCGGACCCCGCGTTCACTGTATCCGCTCTCCCCGGACCCCGCGTTCACTGTATCCGCTCTCCCCGGACCCCGCGTTCACTGTATCCGCTCTCCCCGGACCCCGCGTTCACTGTATCCGCTCTCCCCGGACCCCGCGTTCACTGTATCCGCTCTCCCCGGACCCCGCGTTCACTGTATCCGCTCTCCCCGGACCCCGCGTTCACTGTATCCGCTCTCCCCGGACCCCGCGTTCACTGTATCCGCTCTCCCCGGACCCCGCGTTCACTGTATCCGGTCTCCCCGGACCCCGCGTTCACTGTATCCGCTCTCCCCGGACCCCGCGTTCACTGTATCCGCTCTCCCCGGACCCCGCGTTCACTGTATCCGCTCTCCCCGGACCCCGCGTTCACTGTATCCGGTCTCCCCGGACCCCGCGTTCACTGTATCCGCTCTCCCCGGACCCCGCGTTCACTGTATCCGCTCTCCCCGGACCCCGCGTTCACTGTATCCGCTCTCCCCGGACCCCGCGTTCACTGTATCCGCTCTCCCCGGACCCCGCGTTCACTGTATCCGCTCTCCCCGGACCCCGCGTTCACTGTATCCGCTCTCCCCGGACCCCGCGTTCACTGTATCCGCTCTCCCCGGACCCCGCGTTCACTATATCCGCTCTCCCCGGACCCCGCGTTCACTATATCCGGTCTCCCCGGACCCCGCATTCACTATATCTGGTCTCCCACAGTACACACAAAATGGAAATGCAATTATTTTAGTAAATATAAACTGTTAAATACTTTTTCTCATCAGCAGTTAGAGCATTCTTGTGACTTCTATCAGTGTCCAGCAGAGCACTGGTTAAAGTTTGTAGGAGGAGTTTTTATTCTCCCTTGACTGTCCTATGAGGCTGCAGGACCCCTGACCCTCTGTATGGACAGTGCTGATTGGCCCTGTGCTGATCACATTCACCCTCCCAAGAAAAAGAAAAAAAAATCTCTTGCAATACACACTAAACGGAGCATGTGCAGATTGCCCCCAAGGCTCTGATCTATCAGGAGATGGATTGGGGACAGTAGATGAAGGGAAGGATCAGAGAAGACAGGATCAAACAGCCTTTTTACACAACGCAGAGTATTAACCTCTTAAGTTCCACAGTGAGTATAACAAGCATGTTTTTCTGCATATACAGTGGATACGAAAAGTCTACACACCCCTGTTAAAAATGTCAGGTTTCTGTGATGTAAAAAAATTGAGACAAAGAGAAATCATTTCAGAACTTTTTCCATCTTTAATGCGACCTATAAGCTGTACAACTCAGTTGAACAACAAACTGAAATCTTTTATTGGAGGAGTAAACATAAAAAAACTAAAATAATGTGGTTGCATAAGTGTGCACACCCTCTTATAACTGGGGATGTAGCTGTGTTCAGAATTAAGCAATCACATTCAAAATCATGTTACATAGGAGTCGGTACACACCGGCCATCATTTAAAGTGCCTCGATTAACCCCAAATAAAGTTCAACTGTTCTAGTCGGACTTTCCTGACAATTTCTTAGTCGCATCCTACAGCAAAAGCCATGGTCCGCAGAGAGCTGCCAAAGCATCAGAGGGATCTCATTGTTAAAAGGTATCAATCAGGAGGAGCGTACAATAGAATTCCCAAGGCAATAGATATACCATGGAGCGCAGTGAAGACAGTCATCATCAAGTGGAGAAAATATGGCAGAACAGTGACATCACCGACAGTGACATCACCGACAGTGACATCACCAAGAACTGAACGTCCCTCCAAAATTGATGAAAAGACGAGAAGTAAACTGGTCTGGGAGGCTGCCAAGAGACCTACAGCAACATGAAAGGAGCTACAGGAATATCTAGCAAGTCCAGGCTGTGTGGTCCATGTGACAACAATCTCCCGTATTCTTCATATGTCTGGGCTATGGGGTAGAGTGGCCAGACGGAAGCCTTTTGTTATGAAGAAAAACATCCAAGCCCAGCTAAATTTTGCAAAAACACATCTGAAGTCTCCCAAAAGCATGTGGAAAATATGTTCTGGTCTGATGAAACCAAGGTTGAGGTTTTTGGCCATAATTCCAAAAGATATGTTTGGCGCAAAAACAACACTGCACATCACCAGAAGAACACCATACCCACCGTGAAGCATGGTGGTGGCAGCATCATGCTTTGGGGCTGTCTTTCTTCAGCTGGAACTGGGGCCTTAGTCAAGGTAGAGGGAATTATGAACCGTTCCAAATACCAGTCAATATCGGCACAAAACCTTCAGGCTTCTGCTAGAAAGCTGAACATGAAGAGGAACTTCATCTTTCAGCATGACAACCACCCAAAGCATCCATCCAAATCAACAAAGGAATGGCTTCACCAGAAGAAGATGAAAGGTTTGGAATGGCCTAGCCAGAGCCCAGACCTGAATCCGATTGTACATCTGTGGGATGATCTGAAGAGGGCTGTTCACAGGAGATGGCCTCGCAATCTGACAGATTTGGAGTGTTTTTGTAGGGAAGAGCGGGCAAATATTGCCAAGTCAGGATGTGCCATGCTGATAGACTCCTCCCCAAAAAGACTGAGTGCTGGAATCACATCAAAAGGGGCTTCAACAAAGGATTAGTGTAAGGGTGTGAACACTTATGCAACAAGATTATTTTAGGTTTTTATTTTTACTCCCCTCCACCTAAAAGATTTCAGTTTGTTGGCTAACTGAGTTGTACAGTTTATAGGTCACATTAAAGGTTGAAAAAGTTCTGAAATGATTTCTGTTTTACATCACAGAAACCTGATATTTTAACAGGGGTGTGTAGACTTTTATATCCAATGTACAGACTGATTTTACTGTTGTGGGTTTAGTAACAATTTTTAGGAGCACAGGGGGCACGTTTGGACAGCAGCATTGTCAGTCTATGGGGGGAGGGGAGCGTTAGATGTGCTAGCTGATTTAAATACACTAAAACTGAGGCCAAACTCCAGCTATCACCATTCAAGCCGGTTGTTTCCTTTTGGCATAAAGGCTTTACATAAATAAAAGATTATTATAAACACCCTGTCAATGGTTTTCCCCTTCCCTCAAACTGCTACATCTGTGGGACAGCTTGTTCTTTTGAAAAACAACAGACTTACTGGCTGGATCATCAGGTGAAAATAAGGGAAAGAAAATGTATGTAGACTTCACATCTAGGAATGGGTAAGCTGCAGTAACATGCAAAAACATGTTTGTTTTGGGGTTTAATACCTTTTCAAATGCTCATATAATCCTGTGGGAGGAGTTTTGTTGAAATGACTGGTCTGGTGACAGGGTCTCTTTAAATGTATAACTGTATAAACATGGCAATGATCCCTAAGGGAGCTAAAATGTTAAAAACATGGAGCGGGGCTCTTGTTTTTTGTTTTTTTTGTAGAGGAGACATACTGGGGTTTATTTACTAAAGCTGGAGAGTCCAAAATCAGACTCCCTTCTGCATAGAAACCAATCAGCTTCTAACCTCAGCTTGTTCAATGAAGCTTTGGCAATGAAACTTGGAAGCTGATTGGTTTCTATGCAGAAGGGAGTCCGATTTTGGACTCTCCAGCTTTAGTAAATAAATCCCTCTATGTCTGTTCTGCAATTATGCAGGCCATTCACAGTTCGAATTCCGAACAATTTTGCATCCGAAAATCGGAAACGTCGTTTGCTCGGTAATCCGATGGCGCCAGCAATGATTTAAAAAATTGGCCGACCGAGTTATAAAGTTCACCCCATATAACAGGCAAAACTTCTGTTCCTACCAGGTCACGGCTCATGCACATATTCTTTTCGGAAAAACGATCCTACGATTTGACCGTCGTTGAGTCGAAAATCGGTTGTTTTTCATGAATTTTCCAACATGCCCGATCACTGAAAAGGGGAGGAACCACGATAATCGGCTGGTGCCATTGACCCACTAACAGAGCGAAAATCAACCAATTATTCATAGGTCCGACTTTCGGAAGAAAAATCAGTCGATTTTTGACCCATGTATGGCCGGCCTAAGACACACTTAGCTTCCTGCTTGCAGTCTTTGAATGAACGCTGTGCTTTGCTGTTTTGGAGGAATGGCTGACTCCCGGCACATGCGTGGGGTGATGTCATCCCCACTGACCATAGAGAGGCCTAAACCGTGGTGCCCTGGGAGAAGATGACGGCAGTCGGCGAAGGATGTAACCGTGATATCGCTGGAAGGTGGACGTGCTTTTCCAGCTTTTGCTCCTCTGTATTGTGAGCTTATAGACCAATCAGATCATAACACAGCAGGCATGCAGTACAGCAAGTCATAGATTATGCAGTTGTCTTTCCTTCAACCATGGGTTGAAAGAAACACAATTGCTCGATTTCCCCCATCAACACAGTCAGTATTCTGACAGCAGGAGATTTCCTAGCCGTCAGAATACAATGATCACTACCGGCGGTTACAGCCGCAGCAGTAATCACACAAAAGAAAAAAAAAACGGTTGTATTGAAGTCAATTGATGAATCAACTTCAGTACAAACAGCCTGCATATAGATGCATCACAATTCAGTCAATTCCTGCTGAACGGGCCGAATTTAGATCCGTCTGTGGCCGGCCTAAGGGGTTGATTTACTAAAGGCAAATAGACTGTGCACTTTGCAAAGTGCAGTTGCACTCTTCCAAGGGCTTAGTAAATGAGGTAAAGCTTCACTTTGCAAAGAATACCCAATCATGTGCAAGGAAAAAAAGGCAAAAACAGCATTTTTGCTTGCACATGATTGGAGGAAGGAAGAAAGCAGAGCTTCTGCTCATTTACTAAGTTTTGGAGCAACTGGTCTTGCAAAGTGCAACTGCACATTTCAAAGTGCGTAGTCTATTTGCCTTTAGTAAATCAACCCCTAAGTGTTTGCCATATAGTCCCCCAAAACGTGCTTAACCCCTTGACGCTGACGTAACACAAATATGAGGTCCCCCAGAACGGCTTTTTTTTCTGTGGGGGCCGCATATATGCGTACCTGTCTTTGTGCTGGGAGCGCGCCGCACAGCGCACTCCCATCACAAAGAGCGGGGTGTCACTGAGAGCATCGGGTCCCATTCTAACGATCGGGACTCAGGACTCCCAATTCCGGTTCCGGCTCTGGTTGGCTATCACAGTGATCAGTCACTGTGCAGCCCGGCCCCCTTGTTTTTTTTCTCTCTCTCTATGAATGGAGGAGAGAGATACATTGTATCATTATATACATTCCATTATACATTGTATCATTATATACATTCCATTATACATTGTATCATTATATACATTCCATTATACATTGTATCATTATATACATTCCATTATACATTGTATCATTATATACATTCCATTATACATTGTATCATTATACACATTCCATTATACATTGTATCTCTCTAACTCCTGGCATAGAGGGAAAAAAATGTTTGAAAATAAAATAAAGAAAGAAATATTAAAAAATAAAATAGAAAATAAAGAAAAAATACCTAGATCAAGGTTTGATCTAGTTCAGTGCCAAGGTTAGTGTTTGGTTCAGGGTCAAGAGGTCAGGATTTAAAAAAAATAAATTGGTGTCAGTGTGTTTTAGGTAAAAAAAAAAAAGACAAAAGCAAAATGCGTACTATTGTTTCTGGACTGCACTACAGGTACAAACAACAAATAACATACACATATATATTATCGCTGCGATCGTCAAGAGCTGGAGAATTTATTTTGGGTTGTTCTTTGGTGGTAGGTTATGGTAGTAACAAGAAATACACTGCTAAATAAATAAAAATATATTTTTAATTATTTTGGGACAGTTTTCCTTTGATAATAAAAAAAAAATCAGGAGATATCCATTACCATTTACCAACTAATGAAAGCCCAATTTGTCCTGAAAAAAACGCGGTAAAATCCACCTGGATGTACAAAGTAGATGACCTGTACGGTTTTACTAACATATGTCAACGTTTCAAAATTGTGCTTAGGCATTTACATTTGTTTTACACTTAGGCTTGAAGGGGTTAATGCTGCCTCATCTTGCCAATTCCTGCTGAAACCCGCTGCAGCCAGCATTTCCAAAGTGGAGATCTAAGGGGGATAAAGAAAGATATTCAAAGCTTTGTAATTGTGTGACAAGTGCTGCCCACATGTGACCTTCTTCAGATCAGCATTTTCAGGATGAGATAAGGAAAATCCCTGTGTTTTCTTTGCTTGTTTATGATCCGTTCACACAGCACATGGACAAACAACATTGTTTTTGGGGCTTTTATGTTTTACTAGCTATACTGTCTTGGTTTTCTATCAGTCTGTACAACAGAAATGTAATAAATTCCTCCATATACAATAAACAGAATGGATGGAGGAATTCCCCCTGCTGGCTATTGTTTTCAGACAGCTGTCAGTAGCTTTCTGAATAGCTAAGCAGTGGCGGCTTCCAATTGGTTGCAGTGTTCAGCTAAAAAATGTCCTTCAATTTTTCCTGCAAAGTTTGTCAATCTGGTTGTAGCCGACAGGGCCAACTACAACTCGAATTTCAGCGGACGCGGCAGGAATTGACCAAAATTTGAGCCGTGTATGGCCAGATTAATGGGTATTCAATGCCTCCGTGCCTTTAGTTCCAGGTTCAATTGAAGCAGGTAAAGCTGGCCATACACGGCTGGTGTTGCAGCCAATTCCAGTTGGAGCTGTAGCTGGTCCTGTTGGCACCACAGGGCTTGACAAACTTTGAATGAAAAATTAAAACTGCGATTGCGTACCAACTAATCTGTACAGTGTTGGGAAAGAGTATCCCTAAAAACCCTTAGGAGGCCCTGTTGAACCTCAAACCCTCATGTTGCCCATTTAAAAAAGAAGTGCAGTATTGGGGGAAAACGAAATTATACTCACCTAGGTGGATGCAGCATTGATCTGATGCTGCATCTGTCCCCCACCATCTGTACATCGAGAACCAAGCAATCAAACATCACTCAGTTCTTGGTCTTTAGTGAGCAGAGCCAGTGACTATCAACCACTGGCTCTCTGCTCCGCCCTTCCAGTGATAACTGGAGTGCTGGACTGTGGAGGGTGCTGAAAAGCTGAGCCATTTGCCAGATAGGTATTTGAGCGGATCACAGCATTATTGTCGGGATCCCTGCAGAGCCTGGACCGGCTCTGTGATGTGGACTTTAGCCTGCTGTTGGCTGAATCTGAGTCAGAACTAAGTGCATTCCTGTGATCCATAGGAAAAGTATGGCCAAAAAAAACCTTTTGCCATACTTCTGCCTTAAACTGTTATTGTATATTTTTACTGGCATCAAGCAAACCTTAGCAAGAATATGGAAATTTGGGATTCCAGCAATTATGCACGTGAAACTAAAAAATAGAATGGTACATTTTCAGTGAGAAATTGGCAGTTATTCTACATGATATATGTAAACAATAAAAAAAAATGGCACCTTTGGACATCCATATATTTAGGGAGAGACTTTGAAGACTCAAGCTGGTCACTTTAGTCTGTTACTTACCAGTGAGAGGAGGAATCTCCTCCAGATGGGGGCTTGTCCGGGATCATCTCTGGCCCATACTTTTCCCTTTCCCCTTCTTTGTTATACCTTGTTCAAAAGCAAAATGTTCTCTCCTTTTCCTTTTCTTTCTATTCTTTTTTTTCTGTCTTGTTTCTGTCTCCTCTCCTTACAATTTTTAGCACAATATTTGTACTCGCAGTTGGTGCATTTCTGTTACCATTATTTTGAGTATGTAAGCTTCCTTTGTAACCGTGTGTGGTTCTATAAAGTCATACACGCCTTTGGGGAATGCATTCTATTGTTGTTTCTCTTACCTGGGGGCCTGGTATGAGCCTACTTTGTAAGGGCACCAAGTATAGTCAATTGACCCTAAGCGGCCAATTTTTACATCTTGGACCATACATATTTTTTCGTGCTGTATTTTACTTCTCATCCCCATGTCACAATTATATTATAACAAGTATTCCTGTGGGACAAAACGCTAGGGATGCACCGAAATTCCGTGGTTGAAATGTTTCGGCCGAAAACACCCCTTTTGGCTGTCGACCGAAATTAATTAAAAAGCACCGATACAGGTGCTGAAAAAATCCCGCCCCTCAAAGCCGCCCGTCCACCATCGTCCACCCGCCGGCCGCCGCTCGGTAGTTCAGTCTTACCTGAGAAACTATCGATCCTGGCACTGGGCATAGAGATGAGTGAAGGAAAGATGGCCGCCACACATCTCTATGCCCTTGGAGGACCGGAGCGATTTCACTTCTGGTTCTGGCCATTTTTTTTTTTTTTTAAAGCACTAGATCAATGCTTTTTTTTTATCTAATGCTTTACATTGTAGAGGAGAGAAGTGGGGGTCCTATTGACCCCATATCTCTCCATAAAGAGGACCTGTCACTAATTATTTCTATCACAAGGGATCCATGCATTAAAAGGAACAGTGCAAAAAAAAAAACCCCATTAAAAAAAATGTTTTAAAAAAAAGTTTAACGTGCCCCTGTCCCCCCGAGCTCGTACGTAGTGGTGAACGCATACGTAGGCCATGCCCACATATGTAAATGGTGTTCAAACCACACGTGAGGTATCACCATGAACGTCAGAGCAAGAGCAATAATTCTCGCACCAGGCCTCCTCTGGAACTTTACACTGCTAACATGTAGACATTTTTAAAGCATCACCCATGGAGATTTTTAAGTACCGCAGTTTCACGCCATTCCACCAGCGTGCACTATTTTAAAGCGTGACATGTTTGGTATCTATTTACTTGCCGTAACATCCTCTTACATATTTTACAAAACAATTGGAGTATATATTTTTTTTTAATCAAAGTGTATTTTTTTTTTTTTTAAATATATATTCATTTTTAAAAACTGCGCATTTCAGTTTTCAGCCAAGTGCATTTTAAATTTTCGGCACCAGAATTTTAATTTAACAAAACACTTTCTTTATGTTTATAACTGACTTTTTTTTTTTTTTTGTTAACTAACTTCAATAAAAATGTATTGAAACAGAAAAACTGAGACATCTAAGTTGAAAATTGTCAGCCAAACAGTGACTGCAGCCAGTCAGATGCAGTCACTGTTTGGGTATTCAGACAACCATGGCTTTCAGCTGTCGGAATAAAATAGCCGCAATGGAGATCTTTCCATCCATTCTCTTTAATGTGGATGGAGAAATCTATGAGTGTATAGCTAACTTCAGGCTCTGTGCAGCCGAGAGAATGGTGCATTGCATCCTGCCAAGCAGCACAGACACTACATAAGCAGACACTTTAGGATACGTGTCCTGTTTACGTTTGTCGGGTTGCATTGTCGAGAACCCTTCTAAATGACCACTGTGCTGCTCCACAGGGGTGATGAACACTGCTTGTCGTATCTGGACTCTCCACTTCAATCAGAAGTAGCTGCAGCTGTTAGTGTTAGAGATTTCATATCCTTGGAGAGTCCAGTATATTAGTGAAGTGCTCTCCATAACTCCAAAAAAACCACATGAACTGCAGTTATATCTTGCTCTGTATTGATCTTCTCTTTCTTTTTGCAGCCCAAGTGGGGAAGACATCTCTGATTATGGCTCTGGTGGGAGAGGAATTCCCTGATGAGGTTCGTGTTTTGCAGTCCATGTTTGCTTTTGCTGAGGATTCTGGGAATTGCCTGGCTGCCAGCATGCTGTTTACACCGTGCATCTGACCTATTTATTCTAGAATAACAAGACTTTTTACTGATACTTCTTGACTGTATTTGACTAAAGAGATTGTAAAGTCTATTTTTTTTTTTTTACATTAATAAACATTGTATACCGTATTTTTCGCCGTATAAGACGCACCTAGGTTTTAGAGGCAGAAAATAGGAAAAAAAAAAATTCTGAACTAATGGACTGCAGACACAGTACAGGAGATGACCAGAGACTGCGGACAGCACAGGGATGACCAGAGACTGCGGACAGCACAGGGATGACCAGAGACTGCGGACAGCACAGGGATGACCAGAGACTGCGGACAGTACAGATGACTGCTGACCTTTGGGGAGGTGGGGAGCGGGTACCTGAATTTGACAGGTACCCGCTCTTCCGCAGAGTTTTTGTTTGATCTTACCTGTTCCTCGATCCAGCCGCACGCTGTCTTCCCGGTTTCTGTAATGGCGCTCGGCATGACAGCTGGGTGCCCAGTGCGCATGAGCGAGAAGCACTTGCGCTTTGCGATTGGTCCGGCGGCTTCTGGGATCTGTCATGTGTCCCAGGTACCGCCTTACCATTCACAAAAAGCACCGCTTCTTGCGCATGCGCACTGGGCACCCGGCTGTCATGCCCAGTGCCCACACTACAGAAGCCGGGAAGACAGCACGCCGCTGGATAGAGGAACAGGTAAGGTCCCGCTGCAGAGCTGAGCGGCCGGCCCGATATTCTGACACGGCCGCGAAATACCGGACCGGCCGCTCCATATTCGCCTTATAAGACGCACTGACAGTTCCCCCCCCAGTTTTGGGGAAGAAAAAGTGTGTCTTATACGGCAAAAAATACGGTACTTACCTGTTCTGTGCAATGGTATTGCACTCCTTCTCTGGGGTCCCCCGCCAGTGCTGTCAGCTCCTCCTGTTCTCTGTGTGCCACCATAGGAAGCAGCTTCCTATGGGGGCGCACTTGCAGGCTCGCTTCTGATCCAGGCTGTGTGTGTCCATTGACGTAAAAAGCACAGCTTAGCCCCATGCTCACTCTCTACTCACCAGGATTCTATTGAGAGCAGCAGGAGTAAAGTATTTTGGGGTGGGGAGTTACAAATCTTGGGACATTTTTTACTGTATTGCAGGGAATACAATAAGGTAAAAAAAAGTATCCTTTACAACCCGCTTTTTTAAAATTTAGAAACAAGCTTGTTGTGGATGTTGGCTTTGTTGTCTCTCCCATTTATTTCATATTGTACCACCCATGTAATATCCCATGTAATTACAAAATCCTAAATATGTGTTGTAGGTTCCAGCTCGAGCGGAGGAAATCACCATACCAGCTGATGTGACCCCAGAAAAAGTGCCAACACACATTGTGGACTTTTCAGGTATAATAAAGATAATCAATACTGTGGAAGCTGTGCAATGAGTGGGCAACAGACTAGCCATCAGTGCGGCCTGTGGTCTCCTGCAGCTGATCTTTTTCCAACATAGACATTCCGTTCCTTTTGCTGCATGGTGTGGAGTTCATCATCCTGGTAGGGAAAGGGCTTTGCTTCCTCATGCCAGAGCTACCTCTCTGATGACTGGTGGGAGCTATAAGAAGCTGTATCCAGTGTAGAAATCACAGACTACAGAATGCATTTAACATAAGCAGGGAGATCCTTTCACTGCAGGTACAGATTCCTCTCCAACAAAGAGAAGCTGCTTTTTATGTAACTTCTTCATACTGAAAGATGGGTTGCAGTGCTTTGCAGAAACATGCAGACATTTTCCCAGAAACACACCGGAACTCGCCTGACCAGTCACTGAACTGTCACTCTGTTGCAGTAGATAGACGCGAATGAAACGTCATTTCCATAAAGGTTAAAAAAAAAAAAGTACACACAATACATTGCATTGTAAAAAACAAGGCAATGCCCTCCACTGCCGCCACACAGCAGACACCAGCCAACATTGATAAAATGAATTGTTTTAGCATGTGGCTAGTATGAATGTCGGTTAGCTGCTTTTTTTTTTTTCTTTCTTTCTTCTTCTTTTCTTTTTATGAATAGTGCTAACTGTCTTCTTCCTTTGCCTGTAGAAGTGGAACAGACAGAAGATGAGCTCAGGGATGAGATTGCAAAGGTGAGTAAAAAGCAATCCAATTTTACTAACAAAAGTAAGTTTCAATGCATGCAATGTTATATTTCACTTGCTGGGGGAATCTCCTAGTTTAGTAAGTAGGCCGACTGAATCAGGCACAGCCCGAGTTTATAGGACTGCCACAGTGCAAAGTCTTCTCTTTACAAATGGTGCGGTGCATAGCCACCTGTCGGTGTTGGGGGGGATATTTGCCATGGGATCCGGGACATGCATGGTCTGTTTGCTGAGCACCCCAATTTAAATAGTTATTCTTTATTATTTTCTGTCTCTCTCTGTTTTTATCTCTCTTCTCCTCTCCTGTCACTTTTCATTTTCTTTTCTCCCTCTGTATGCTTCTGACTCCTTTTTCCTGTTCTATTTATTTTCTTTCTTTATTGTCTCTCTCTCTCTCTCGCTTTCTCACTCGCTCTCTCGCTTTTTCTCTCGCTTTTTCTCTCTCGCTTTTTTTCCCTCGCTCACGCTTTTTCTCGCTCGCTCTCGCTTTTTCCCTCTCTCGCTTTTTCCCTCTCTCGCTTTTTCCCTCTCTCGCTTTTTCCCTCTCTCGCTTTTTCCCTCTCTCGCTTTTTCCCTCTCTCGCTTTTTCCCTCTCTCGCTTTTTCCCTCTCTCGCTTTTTCCCTCTCTCGCTTTTTCCCTCTCGCTTTTTCCCTCTCGCTTTTTCTCTCTCGCTTTTTCTCTCTCTCTCGCTTTTTCTCTCTCTCGCTTTCTCTCCCTCTCTCGCTTTTTCTCTCTTTCTCTCGCCCTTTCTCTCCCTCTCGCTTTTTCTCTCTCTCTCGCTTTTTCTCTCTCTCGCTTTCTCTCCCTCTCTCGCTTTTTCTCTCTTTCTCTCGCCCTTTCTCTCCCTCTCTCGCTTTTTCTCTCTTTCTCTCGCCCTTTCTCTCCCTCTCTCGCTTTTTCTCTCTTTCTCTCGCCCTTTCTCTCCCTCTCTCGCTTTTTCTCTCTCTCTCGCTTTTTCTCTCTCTCTCGCTTTTTCTCTCGCGCGCTTTTTCTCTCTCTCGCGCTTTTTCTCTCTCTCGCGCTTTTTCTCTCTCTCGCGCTTTTTCTATCTCTCGCGCTTTTTCTATCTCTCGCCCGCTTTTTCTATCTCTCGCCCGCTTTTTCTATCTCTCGCCCGCTTTTTCTCTCTCTCGCCCGCTTTTTCTCTCTCTCGCCCGCTTTTTCTCTCTCGCCCGCTTTTTCTCTCTCGCCCGCTTTTTCTCTCTCGCCCGCTTTTTCTCTCTCGCCCGCTTTTTCTCTCTCCCCCGCTTTTTCTCTCTCCCTCGCCTTTTCTCTCTCTCGCCTTTTCTCTCTCTCTCTCTCGCCTTTTCTCTCTCTCTCTCTCTCTCTCGCCTTTTCTCTCTCTCTCTCTCTCGCCTTTTCTCTCTCTCTCTCTCGCCTTTTCTCTCTCTCTCTCGCCCTTTCTCTCTCTCTCTCGCCCTTTCTCTCTCTCTCTCTCGCCCTTTCTCTCTCTCTCGCCCTTTCTCTCTCTCTCTCTCTCGCCCTTTCTCTCTCTCTCGCCCTTTTTCTCTCTCTCGCCCTTTTTCTCTCTCTCGCCCTTTCTCTCTCTCTCGCCCTTTCTCTCTCTCTCGCCCTTTCTCTCTCTCTCGCCCTTTCTCTCGCTCTCGCTTTCTCTCGCGCTTTTTCTCTCTCGCCTTCTCTCTCTTTCTCTTTCTTTCTCGCTCTCTCGCTTTTTCGCTCTCTCGCGCTTTTTCTCTCTCGCTCGCTTTTTCTCTCTCTCTCTTTATATTCTGTCCTGGTTTCTTCACTTATCTTTTATCAAGCTCCTCTTTTAACTTACCACCTCATTAACCTGAAGTTCTTTCTCTTGGCAGGCGAACGTTGTCTGCGTTGTTTATGATGTCACAGATTTACATACCATTGAGAAGGTAAGAACTTTTTGTTAATAATACATATAAAGTCAATGAATGCTATGGTACAGTACAATTCTTTGGGGCGTTTATACCAGTTACTCCACTAATGTTCCAACCACACACACAAACTCTATGGCCTACCTAATCAGAAGCAAGCTAACTTTCCAGTGCTATTTTGGGGTATGAAAATACGTCCTGGGTCTGGCAGTGAACTGGAAATCTTGCCTTCCCTTTGGCATCCGACCCAGTGTGTTTATTACCTTGTAGGATGACAAGAGATAATAAAAAAATATTTGACTTGATAGTGACGTTGGGGTTTAAGAGATCCCAAGTTTCAGGTTCATGGTGCCTGCTGTTTGTACACTAAGGTTTGTTTACTAAAGCTGGAGAGTGCAAAATCCGGCTCACTTCTGCATTGAAACCAATCAGCTTCTAACCTCAGCTTGTTCAATTAAGCTTTGGCAATAAAACCGGGAAGCTGACTGGTTTCTATGCAGAAGTGAGCCTAATTTTGCACTCTCGAGTGTTAGTAAATAAACCCAATTGTGATCCAATGTGTACATCTAACAACCCTCTAAAGGGAACCTGTAATTTGACCATAGCAGGTAAAATAACAGGTTCACTTCATAGCAGTGACATTAAGTATCATGTTGCATTAACCTACCTGTGCTTTCATGCCACCCTGATCACCAATCACCTGTTATTTCTTGTGGATCGGACACATATGACATTCCCCATGCCTCCCTAGAGCACAGTACTCTGTGCCTGAGCATCCAATCATTGAGTGAGGGTGCTGACATTTAAGGATGATGTGGGGTGTACGTGTTGACTTTGTCACTTGTTTTGGGGGGCTCCAGGAGTAGAATAGAGCAGCACTGGCATGGAAAAGGAAAGTAATGTGTGCTTATTTTGCCTGATATAGAATGAACCTTTAAACGTTCCCTCCCTATAACATAAAAAATCTTCACGTACTCCACTTCAGACAAGTTCAATAATAAATACGTAAGAGATGAATCATACATTTGAGACCTAGTTAATATCTCTGTCATTCACTCAGTCCACCCCATGTTCCTTCCTAAAGCCGTTAGTCAGATTGATTCATTCTTCTCTAGCGATCATCTACTGATTATTAAGGTGTTCAGCAATGTAAACTCTGCCAGCAAAAAAACACTTTAAATACTGTTTGGCTTTATCTGCCTGCTTGTTCACATACGGAAATAATGTACTTACTGAAACTGCAATACGGATATACCATCATAAATTGTGAAAAAACCATAATATGTATTAGGACCGTAGAGTTTCTTTAATAAGACTTCTTTTCTAGATCTCATCAAAGTGGATTCCTATGGTCAATGGCAATGCAGAGCGCAACTCTCGGTAAAGACACTTGTTTTAACACACTCCCTACTCCAACTGATATGTTATTCCTAAAAACAGGATCTATCTATCTATTTTGTATTCCATGCAGACTTCCCATAATCCTCGTAGGGAACAAATCAGACCTGCAAAGTGGCAGTTCCATGGAGTCCATTCTGCCCATCATGAACCAATTCTCGGAGATTGAGACATGTGTAGAGGTGACGATCTTGGTGTGAAATGTGCTGTTATTGTTAGGTGTAGAGGTTTAAGAGCAACAATCCTTATTTTTCACTTTCCAGTGTTCAGCTAAAAACCTAAAGAACATCTCCGAAGTCTTCTACTATGCCCAGAAAGCAGTACTACACCCCACCGCACCTTTATATGACCCCGAGGAGAAGCAGGTAAATGAAGCGATGCACTGTAGATAAAGAGAATATACAGAGAAATGTTTGTATTCAATATATATAATAAAACTAAAGTTCTATATGATGTTGACCTATATTTCCAGGTATAAAACTTTCTTATAACAGAAGGTAGCCACCCATCTCATTCTATCAAATATCGCAGAAATAAGAGGACTATTCCTAGATTTTGGGATAGCGGGCAGAGCCATGCAAATAATTCCTTTATGCCTCAATAGCTGACTGTACAGTTATAACCACTAGTGTATAGTACAAATACAGCCTAATATTATAAAGTTATTCCAAGCTACATACAGCTGCTTCAGGCTTGTTGGCCATCATCAGTGGCTTCAGTGGAGTAGGGCTTGACAGTATAACTCAAGGCTATGGTGAGTAGGAACTAAAAAAATGGAAAAGCCCTTCGCTGAACCAATGTGTAGCGCAGTAAAGCCTTTTTAGAATATAAGTTATTCAAGTCTTAGGCCCCTTTCAGAAAGGGGAAAATTATGTTTTGATTTGCCTGGTAAGCGCTCACAAATCCTCTACTCATTGGAGCAGAGCGGGCAGATGACACGTTCATGTCTTCTCAGTTTCTGCAGAGTGGACATTGACAAAACAAAATGACGGTTTATACCCAACTACCCTCTGATCCGCCTAAACAGAAGAGGATAGATCCCCTTCCGTTTCGTTTTCACAGACCGGATCGGGCCCGTAGGTAGGCAGGTGAAAACAGACACCAGCCAATTTACATCCGCCTGTCCATAGGGATACATGGACCATACAATCGGGAAAACCTGAAAAACTGACTGGTGGACGCAATGAAATCGCCTTTGTGAAAGCGGCCTTATTCCATCACATATCCTAAAAATGGCAGCGGAGGTCTTTTTGGTTCCTTTATCACCATAACCTTCTGGGTTATGCTTTCTCTTTCATGATTACAGGTAGGATCTTCTAGACACCATTCTCGTTCTCATAGCTACACAACTCGGCCTTGTTTGTGAGTTTACAGTACTATGAGTTTAGTGTATGAAATGTATTTCACTGGTGATTGGAGCTAGTGTTCTAGAACAGGCTTGTTCATCTGATGTCTTTCAGCTACAAGGCTGCAAATGATCTTACTTTGTTGATGCCCGAGTATAATTAATACTAATACATTGCCTGTTTTGTCTCTGTAGCTGAGACCGCAGTGCAGGAAAGCCCTGACTCGAATTTTTACTATCTCAGATCAGGACAACAACCAGATCCTGAGCGATGATGAGCTCAACTATTTCCAGGTATTATCCCAGGCCGTAATCTCATGTCTGTGTGATATGCTCACCTACTATTATCCACATTTGTTGTGCTTTTTTTTTTTATTGTTGTATCAAGGATAGGCCTGACCCTTTAAATCAGAATTTTAAACATATTGCATCTTTGTGACTATTCCCAGTCAGAGTACTCTTGATTATATCAATTAAGTGAAAATGGCAATCTTCATGAATAAAGTGCCCCACCACGTGTAAGTGAATTGCTCGCTTACCAGAACCCTTCGGCTAACAGAGCAGCCGGAAAACATAAAGAATCACAATCCAGGTCACATAATAACCATATCCAATCCGTCCATAGATATTAATTGCCAGCTCACATCCACCAAAGAAGAACAAATAATCCAGAGAGAAAAGACAAATAGTGAAGTTCGTTTTTAATAAATCCACAATAAAGTAAACTCAAAGGTATTGCGCTCACATAGAGGGGTGCCATGGAGAGGCTCCACACATTATCAGGAAGCTCAGCGCTTCTGGGCCGAATGTCACTTCCGGTCTTTGTGGAACGCATGCTGGCTCCTTGGCTATGAGCGGCGGTGTGAATTATAGGTCCTGATCAAGTAGGCTGGTTATGTTAGTGCCTCTCCCTGGCACCCCCCGATGTGTAAACCTTTGTGTTTATATTATTGTGGATTATTAACCACTTGCCGTCTGCCCTATATCAGATTCAATGCTGTTGGGCTGACATTCTCTGCAAAATGACATATATAAACCTGCCGCCTTATCCGCACTTCTGCTGTGATTGGATACAGCAGAAGCCATTCAACAGGTGCCGGCCAACGGATGAGCGACGGCACCTGTTCATCGCCGTAGAGAGTTTCCTGTGAATGTATAAACTACAAGTAGCATCAGCCACTGCAGCTGACAGCTTGTAGTTCTGAATGAACTGCAGGAGTGCTCATGAGCGCTCTTGTAGTTTGTTGTCAAGCCCTGCAGCTTTCAAACAGACAGCCCGGTACAGTTATGGACTGAAAGCTGCACGGCTTGTCTGCAGAAGCCTGACATTGCACCCTTGATCCGCTGATCACGGATGCAATGCTTTCTAGGCTACTGCAGGGAAAAATAATTGCACATTTTTTTTCTGCAAAAATATTTGCATTTATAGTTTTTTCTAAAACTGTCTGCCATTTAGTGCAGCTCTAGGGCCTCTGCTTAAAAAAATATATAATGTTTGGGGGTTCTAAGTGATTTTCTAGCAAAAAAAAAAAAGATTGTTTTCTGTGATCAAAAGGTGACAGAAAATCCTGGTCCTTAAGTGGTACCCGTTTTCTGTTATTTAAGCATTTGTGTATAATATGTGTCTTGTCTTTTGGGAGGTAGCAGTCCTGCTTTGGGAACCCACTGGCACCTCAAGCCTTAGAAGATGTGAAGATGGTTGTAAAAAAGAACACAGCAGATGGCGTACGGGACAACGGACTGACGCTAAATGGTAAGATTGATGGCACAACTGAATGATGATGAAATGAAAGCTTAAGGATGTCATGAGTCCCCCCCAAACATAGATGGAATTTCTCAGCGTACAGCAATGCATCCCCCATGGACCTGGTGGGTGTTGCATGGCAGGATTGACAGCTTGGCTCTTGTTTAGCGACCAGTAGTATAAAATGTAAAACGTGCTAAATCCTAGTTATAGCAACTCACCGACTCCCATCACCTTCTGGTCACAATTGACATTAATAGACACAAAAAAACACATTGTGCTCCTGGATCCCCTTTTCTCCCTCCTGGAGAAGATGACAAGTCTCACTCACTTAAACGTGCATGTATTCAAATATCTCAAGTTCAAAGTTTACTTTCTGTAAGCAGCCTCAACATAAATATTATCTTCCTAGAGTTCTCATTATTAACCATTAGCCGCCCGGCCAATGGCCATTTGGCGGCTTCAAAAGTGCTTCGGCATTCCGGGTGCACGCCATTTGGCGTCCTCCCGCACATGCGCAGTTTGCGCTAATGCAGAGCCGTGCAGCGGCGCGATCTGTCACTGGCCGTGTACCTCGGACACGGCCAATGACAGATCTGAGTACCTGCCCCCGTTGCTGGTACCATGTGACCTGCTGTGACCAATCACAGCAGGTCACATGACAGTTGTATACAATGGATGGCTTCATTCATGCCATCCATTGTATACTAGTGCCTAGCTGTGAATGGTCACAGCTAATCACATGCACATGTCATGTGATTAGCTGTGACCAAATCACAGCTAAGCACAAAAAAAAAAACCCTGAATGAATCGATTTCATTCAGGTAAATGCTTGCTTATAGCAAAGTAATTCTTTGCTATAAGCAAATTGTGTAAAAAAAAAAAAAAAATACTGATCACTTCCCCAAAGTAGTACAATGTTACTATGGTAACATTGTACTACTTTGGTCATAGTAAAATATGAAAAAAAAAATAAAAAAAGTAATAAAAAATTAAAAATAAAAAAATATATATTTTTTTTTTTTTCATACTGTCACCAGTCAGTGTCCCTGATCACCGCCATGCCAGTTATATGATGACGCTGTACTGCACTGGTGACAGTATGTAAAAAAAAAAAAAATAGTGAAAATAATTTTTTTAATTTTTTAATTTTCCAAAAAATTATGGCAAAAAAAATACTTCAAAAAACTCGCCATGCCTCTTATGAAGTACGTCGGACTGTCTACTCTGCAAAAAGGGGTCATTTGGGGATATCTGTACTGTTCTGACATTTGGGGGATATCTGTACTGTCCTGACATTTGGGGGATATCTGTACTGTCCTGACATTTGGGGGATATCTGTACTGTCCTGACATTTGGGGGATGTCTGTACTATTCTGACATTCTTGGACCTCAAGAAATTAGATTGGCCGTCAGTACTTCAGGATTGATCAATATTCAGATCTATACCATAGTTTGTGAACTCTATAACTTTCCTACAAACTAAATATTACATCCTAATTTGGGTTATTTTCACCAAAGACATGTAGCAGAATACATCTCGGCCTAAATTTATGAAGAACAATTATTTATTTGTAAACTTTTATAACAGAAACAAAGAAAAACATGTTTTTTTTCAAAATTTTTGGTCTTTTTTTGTTAATTTAGCAAAAAATAACCCCAGCGGTGATTAAATACCACCAAAAGAAAGCTCTAGTTGTGTGAAGAAAATGATAAAATTTTAGTTTTGGTACAATGTTGTATGACCGCGCAATTGTCATTCAAAGTGTGAGAGCGCTGAAACGTGAAAAATGGCCTGGGCAGGAAGGGGTAAAATTGCCCGGTATTGAAATGGTTAAACAAATGTGCTGTAATACATGGTGTCAGATAGCACATACTAGTTCCACAGCAGAAATGTGAAAAAACTAGCTAGCTTTTACATGTCCACATTTGAAACAAGAAAAGTCTTTTAGACCGATTTTAAATAAGAACTCAGGAGTTCTTTTAACCCTATGAAGGATAAATACCTGTGTAAGGCGGTAGAAGGGAGATATGAAAATGCTTTGAAGAGACTGTAAAATATTCTCCCAGCTATCCTTAGCAATAGAAATTCTCTCTCCCATCGAGACCTACATACCAAAGGAAACCTAAAAAGGAAACGATCTAACAATCCATGATAGGTGTCCGAAATCATTCCCTTAGTTGATGATTGCTCTTCACAGTGTTTGCTGTGGAAGCTGATTGGAAGAACTCGGTCCGTCACACACATCGCTTTTCTTATTTTTTTCTTTGTTTGGTTTTCCATTTCTACAATTTCTCTTCTCTTCAGGTTTTCTCTTTCTCAACACCCTGTTTATCCAGCGGGGACGCCACGAGACCACGTGGACCATACTGCGCCGTTTTGGATACGACGATTCACTGGAACTTACCGACGACTACCTCTACCCTCCGTGAGTTCCCATTCCTCATTTTCTATGCTGACTGTAAGTGATTTCCTTTCATCTACCTGTCTTTTCTCTCTGTTTAGATTTATTTCTGTTATCTTATTATGATTAGAATAATGTGTTACATTTCTAAAATTCAGAACTTGGAAATGCCAGGGGGCCCATTCATAACAGCAAAGTTGATTTTTGTTTTTGACACACATATGCTCCTTGTTTACAGTTTCTAGTAATGCTGAAGAAAAGTAGAAAAATTGTGGAAAAAGTTTTTTTCAAAAAATCACATTGATTAAATAAGTGAAAATGGGGTGTATCTGAGAAGAGTAATTAATATACTAACACAACATGCTCCTATTTCACCCCTTCTTGCCTCAGCTATGGCACTCGAAAACAATGATTCTCTTAAAGCTGAACTTAAATGTTTGTTTTTGTCTAGGGCAGCCATTTTCAACTAAGGTTCTTCCAGCGTTGGCTATCAGTTCCTTGAGCTCTGGCCAACTGACTTCTGATCTGATTGTGCCTGCATAGTTCCACATCCAACGCCACTTGGCAGAGCCAGCTGCATGACTGCAAGGGTGTCATTCCGGCACCCCTATAATGGGGGAATTCTCACTTACCACCACAAATAAAAGGGGCTTTTCCCAGCGACCACTGATGGACTAATCTTACTAGGGATTCCAGGAGATCTTCAAAATTACTCCAAGGGTCCCTCTGGGGTAAAATGGTTGAGAAAGGCTGGTCTAGACCATCATTAAAAAGCAGTTTTCCCCCAGTTGTCTTCCATGACAGCCTATGAGATGTGGAGCTCCCCCACCGCCCAGGAAACACATTGCCATTAAACAGTTCAAAAAAAGGTCCTCCAGGCCCCTTGCTCAGTTTCAGTGTTTCCTACGGAGGAGGAGATATGATAAGAGAAGGTTTCCCTTCAGTGAGGATCCAGGCCTGGTATGGAGCAAGTGTCCTAAGCTAGATGTCCCCCTCTATAAAGTTTCCAGGAAAGCTGATTTGCCAGTGAAGGATATGGGGGTCCTACAGATAAGAGGGGGGAGAATCTGCTAGGATTCCACCATTTCTAATCTCAGACCTGTTTTAACCATGACTTGTCTGGCTAGGAACTTGGAGTTTTGGCGTATGCAATTACAATCACACCTAGCAGCCGTAAAACCTTGAAAAGAGATTTCGCTTCCAAGTTGCAGCTCTGTGGTCTTCCATTTTCTGGAGGTCAGCTGTTTGGACTGGATCTTCAGGCAGCTCTGGAATGGATGGCAGATAAGAAGGCCTTTCCAGTTTTACTTGCCTTATTCTTTCCTCTTCCCTCCCAAAGCACTGGGTTGTGGGTGGGGCCTCTGAGCTCTCACTTTCAATGCAAGACTGCTGGTCCTGCATTATACGTGATGACATCAGAGAGCAGCTTCTGTGGACTGGTAGCATGAAATGAGAAGCCTGGGGGAGCAAGGGATAAGGTAAGTGCTTTTCAATGATGCCCTAGACAAAACAAGCACTTAACCCCTGCATTGTGGCCTTTCCACGCTTAAAACATATCTAAACCCAAGAAAAAAATGTACTTATTGTTGCTAACCAGTCCTTAGATGTGTAAATAGAAAAAATGCAGCGATAATTAGAAAATATAATAATGTCCAAAATAAAGTCCATATAAATCCTCAAACAGATGAAATACAAGAGAAAAATCTTGATTTTATAAACCGTCACCATACACCCGGAAAAAATCACCGGACACTTTGACTGTATATCACCGGTCAGTAAGCGCAGTGTGTTAAGGAATCAGTATGGCAAATAATCTCCAGTAGATATCCTCTACCGGGTACAGGATAATAACTCCGCTTTCAAAGATCTCTAAACCGGACACTTTCACCATATAACGCCGATCAGTAAGCGCAGTGTGATGGGGAATCAGTATGGCAGGTAATCCTCAATAGAAAACTTCTTGCAGATAAAAGATAATTTCTCCACTCTGAATCTTTTCAAACCTTAAAAAATCTCCCATCCGACAATCAGATAAGGGATAAAGAACAAAGGCAACCCATAGTGCATTAGTATAAATGTAGGCAAATTTATTAAAAGATCCACGTACATGAAGACTTAACCACTTCCTGTCCGGACACTTTCCCCCCCTTCCTGTCCAGGGCAGTTTTCAGCTTTCAGCGCTATCACACTTTGAATGACAATTGCGCGGTCATGCAAGACTGTACCCATATGAATTTTTTACCATTTTTTTGAGACAGATAAAGCTTTATTTTGGTGGTATTTATTCACCGCTGGGATTTTTATTTTTTTTGCTATGTAAATGAAAATATCCAAAAAATGTTTTAAAAAGTGTTTTTCTTATAAAATTTTGCAAATAAATACTCTTTCATCATAAATCTTGGCCAAAATTTATTCCGTTATATTTTTAGTAAAAAAAAAAATAAGCCAAATTAGTTTATAACCAAAAATTATAATTTTTAAACATTTTTTTTACATTTTTTTTTTTTTTTTTTTTTGTACATACTATCACCCTAGCAGTACAGTGTCACCATGGTGGTGACACTGTACTACTTGTGGGGGTGATGAAGATTTTTTTTTTTTTTTTTTTTACAGTGATTGCTTTTACACCCATATAGGATGTAAAAGCAATCATTTCTCTTTCTCTCTGGCTGCATTCTTGCAGCCATTGAGAAATACTGAGTGAGCTGTGATTGGTCACAGCTTGTCACATGGTGCAAGGCTGTTGTGAATAGCCTTGTACCATGTGACCTCTGTGATCATTCACAGATTTCACACGTAGTAAGCAATGATGTCACAAGTGACATCTTGCTTACTACTTTGCATGTGATCACTGATTGGCCTATCAGTTATCACATGATCGGGACCTCGTACAGAGGTCCCGTCCGACGATCGGTGTTTCACTGTGTCCGGAGGACACGGCGGGCACCGGATCGCGGTGCTGTGTGCGCCCAAGGAGCGCGCACAGCTAGAAAAGGCGGTTGCCGTTCGTGAACGGCAACCCGCCCCTGGAGTGCCACCGCCCTGCCGTTTATAAACAGCAGGCGGACGGCAAGAGGTTAAAATAACCAGCATTGAATGAACAAAGTTTAAAACCAAGAACATGGCCGCCGTCTCTCCAGAACGCGGTGACATCACACGCCGAAGTTCCACCCAATGTCTTTAGATATACTGGGGGACAGTTACTAAAACTGGCGCACTCAGAATCTGGTGCAGCTGTGCAGGTAACCAATCAGCTTCTAACTTCAGCTTGTTCAATTAAGCTTTGACAATAAAACCTGGAAGCTGATTGGTTTCTTTGCAGAGCTGCACCAGATTTTGCACCATGCAGTTTTAGTAAACAACCCTCAATAGCTGAACTTTTTTTCCTTTATTTTCACCTAATGTTCCTGCCAGTAACACACTTCCTGTCCTAGAATGACCACACTCACTGTTCTGTATCTGAGGAACAGCATTGCCACTAAACAATATGGTAGTGTGACAAGAACACCCCTACCTAAAAAAGCAGGTTACTAGATGATCCACGCGGAGTAATATGAATTCAAAAGAATTTTTAACAATACTTTATTTGATCACATAGATCATAGGGAGGTTAAACATAAGCACGGTGTACATATGAAAAAAATAAAATCATGTTAAAAAACACTTAGCGTCTTCAATTGAAAACCCTAAATTGAAGACGCTAAGTGTTTTTTAACATGATTTTATTTTTTTCATATGTACACCGTGCTTATGTTTAACCTCCCTATGATCTATGTGATCAAATAAAGTATTGTTAAAAATTCTTTTGAATTCATATTACTCCGCGTGGATCATCTAGTAACCTGCTTTTTTAGGTAGGGGTGTTCTTGTCACACTACCATATTGTTTAGTATGTAGTTTTTGGGTTTTTGTATCCACACTTATACAAGTGAGTCGGAGATATGCTAATGACACCGGCAATTTGTGTCATTTTTGGTGGCCTGTTTTTGCTTTATTGTTGTGAACAGCATTGCCACCCTGGGACAGGACTGCAGAACACCTCCCTCCCTCTCTCCTCTTCTCTAAAACTGTTCTGTAGTACACATATGATAACTGGAAAGGCAGATCCCTTTTTTGAGATTTTAGTTCCACACACAAAACATAACAGGGATACACGATTTCTGGCAGACTTTTTAAACTTGCAGAAACTGTAGTTAGCCTGAAAAAAAAGAAAACGAATGCAGCCACTACAGCTAAGGACAGGTAAGCTGCAATATATTACATTCTTCTTGAGTTTAGATATACTTTAATATTCGCCTCCACAAACCATCATGTCAGTAACAACTCACCTGAGGAATCGAGCTATGCTAAGGTAGGTCAGTTCTTGCTTTTGCAAATCATTCTCTTCACCTCTATTTTCTCATGAGGTCTAGACGTTTTGTGTTATCCCGCTACCCTTTGTACTCTTCCCAGAGTTATAGGCAGAACAGGACTTTCCTCGTGTAGTATTTTATTAAGAATAAATGTTTAAAACTCAACTTTGGGACAACTATTTTTGTCTGGGTGAGAAGAGAGTCCCATTGGTCAGCTCTGTCACGTGACCATGCTGAGCAATGACCATGAGCCACAACCATGCTGCTTATACAACTTCCAGGGCTGTGTACGGAGTTAAGGCCTCATGCACACGGGTCCTGGAGCCGTATTCTGTGAAGGGGTCGTTTGCTTCAGCGTCTCTAGGCTGCGGATGCTGCGTGCAGGCAGCCTATTGACGTTTACTAGTACACAGGGGCTGCATGGACACAGCCACCAAAGATGTGCATGATGCAAAAATATGTTTTTGGATTCATTTGTTAAAGCGGAGCTCCATCCAAAAGGGAAATACTGCTTTAAGGCCTCCCCCCCACTCCTAGTTAGGAATTGGCACTTTTGGGGATCGGGTACTTGATTTTGACAGGTACTCGCTCCCACTTCTCCCACTTCCGCTTCAACCACCTAGGTCAGGGGTAGGCAACCTGCGGCTCTCTAGCTGTTGTGGAACTACATTTCCCATGAGGCATTGCAAAGATTACAAAACTGACAGTTACAGCTATGACTTGCAGAGGCATGATGGAACTTGTAGTCCTGCGGCTCTCAGATTACCTACCCCTGACCTAGGTGATCAGAAGTTCTCCCTCCTCACAGTCTTCTGGGACACAAGACTGGTCCCAGGAGACTGCTGGAAGAGCAAAAGATCCGCTCTAGGTGAGTTCCGAATCTATATAACCCCTCCACAGACACGCAGGTGCTGGCCCAATCCGTGATCACAGATGCAATGGAAAAACAGAATGGTTGGCCGCTAAAACAGCGATTGTGGTGGATGAAATCCTTTATTGGAATCCTTTACATGCAATATGAGAAAAACATGACAGCTCCAAGACAGGGCAGAGGAGCAGTGGATGCGTTTCCCACAAACACATGCTTAGGCATAGCAATAAACACATGTTCGTGTGAAACATGTCTACTGCTCCTCTGTCCTGTCTTGGAGCTGTCATGTTTTTATCATATTGCATGTAAAGGATTCCAATAAAGGTTTGCATCCACCACATCGCTGTATGTGTGGCCAACCATTTTGTTTTTCCATCCCAGAAGACTGCTGGACCATTCACAATGCACAGCTCAGCTCAGCCCAGCTCGCTGTCACAGTCGGGTGCCCACAGTTAAAGCGGAGTTCAACCAAAAGGGGAAGTTCCACTTTAAAGATTGGTCCCCCGCTCCCCATTAAGGATTGGCACCTTTGGGGAGCGGGGGGGGGACGGGTACCCGAATTTGACAGGTACCCACTCCCACTTCCGCTGCGATTGCCTAGGCGATCAGAAATGGAAGTTGTCGTCCTACCCTCCCTCCCCGAAGTCTTGTGGGATATGTGACAGGTCCCAGAAGACGACGGGGACATTCATGAAGCGCGGCGCTACTCGTGCCTGTGTAGTGGGCACCTGGCTGTGAAGCCGCAAGCTGTCAAAGCCGGGTGCCCACACTGAAGATGCCGGCCTCCTGGAATCCAGGAGCTGCAAGTGAAACGAGCTGCAGCGGGGGTAACGCGGGATCGTGGGACAGGTGAGTGGTTGTTTTTTTTAAAAGTCAGCAGCTACAGTTTTTATAGCTGCTGACTTTTATTATTTTACAGAGTGAGTGGAACTCGGCTTTAAGATGCCGGCGCTAAGGACTGAACACGGTCCCCAGCACCCCCTCGGGTGAGCACATCGCCAAATCCTGGTACAGGTAAGTGTCTTATTAAAAGTCAGCAGCTCCTCTTTAAGTTAATCATTTTGTTTCAAACAAATCATATTCTGTAATAACAAAATATTAGTGCAGCGCTCTGTAAATAATAGAGTGATAATCAACAAAAAAGTCCATAAATCAAAGTCCTTCTGCAATCACCATGTGAATTAAATCAAAGTTGTAAGAAAATCACTACGTGACTGCTTAAATTATTTCACCAATGTGCCGTGCTCCCCCTTCAGGTGTGCACTCACCAAAATTATTTGCCTTCCATTCTCATGGTTGGCAAATGCGATTTTTATATATATATATATATATATATATATATATATATTCCTCCAGAGTAAAGATGATTTCTCAGATCACAAATCGATTCCTCCCAAGAATGACTCAAATTCTCCAATATTATTGCCTCTGATGATGACTCTCCACAAACATCACATAAAAGAGAAAAGATAGAGACCCGACATGGTGCAGTAGCATTTAAAACCATTTAATCTCTGCCCAAAGAATCTCACTTACAAGATAATGGATTAAAATTAGGCCAAAGATGTGAAAACTTCCATATGTCGATAGTATCAGAGAGGGAAGACTGTACAATGCTCTCACCACTGCCGGTCCTCGCTCTCAGACAGTCCCGCGTCATTTCCGGTTCCAATGTTCGTCACTTCCGGTTGCCGCTTAACCAAAATCTGACGCGTTTTGTCACTTCCAGACTTAATCATAGGGAGTCCCTATGATTAAGTCCGGAAGTGATGAGACGCGCCAGGATTGGTTAAGTGGCAACCGAAAGTGATGAACATTGGAACCGGAGGTGACGCGGGACTGTCCAAGGGCGAGGTTTTAAATGGTACTGCACCATGTCGTGTGTGTGTCTCTCTCTCTCTGATCTCTCTCTCTCTCTCTCTCTCTCTCTGATCTCTCTCTCTCTCTCTCTCTCTGATCTCTCTCTCTCTCTCTCTCTCTCTCTGATCTCTCTCTCTCTCTGATCTCTCTCTCTCTCTGATCTCTCTCTCTCTCTCTCTGAGCTCTCTCTCTCTCTGAGCTCTCTCTCTCTGAGCTCTCTCTCTGATCTCTCTCTCTCTCTCTCTCTCTATATATTTTTTTTTTTGCCAACCATGAGAATGTGGAAGTTTTATCAATGGAGTGCGGTCAGCTTTCATTGCTTTCACATGTTGCCGCAGTCAAGGATTGGACCAGCACCTGCTGATGTTCAGAGGGGGCGGATGGTTCAATTGCTCACCTGGAGCGGTCCGTTTATCTTTTTTCACATTAGGACGAACAATTGTGTCTGTGCAGCTGCTGCGTCTTAAGTGATTTGAATGTGTTGTTTGCACACAGCACCTGGAGTCTAGAGACGCTGAGAAAAATTCCGGTTAATGGTATATGAGCCTCAACGCCCATGTGAATGATGCCTTAGTCTCCATGCACGCTGGACGTTTTGATAATTCTGGTAACATTGGCTGTGTAAAGTCAGTTTTTCAGCTTTTTTTAGCGTTTTTGTAGTAGCGTTTAGCTTCGTTTTTTTTTTAACTCCCCCCCCCCACACACACATTTTTTGGGGGGTAAAAAAACATCCAAAAATGCCGGGTTGCGGCGTTTTACAGCGTTTTGCAGCGTTAGAGCATTTTTACAGCTAAAAAAACTCCCCTAGAAGCCCACTAGTCCTGGGTTTTTTTCCAGCCAAAGAACGTCCCTGCTAAAAAACGATTCCAGTCTATGTGTGTATGGACACCTAGGATAACTTGCTGGGGGGTTTAATGGCTGTAGAAAAAAATGTCAAAAGCCAAAAACAGCCGATGTAAATACATCAAGTGTGCATGAGGACTTAGCCCTCGTTCATGCTGATGTGTTTCAGAACGCATGGAATTGCATGGCAAGTGAAATAACATGGCTTTCAGTGGAGGCCGCCAACATGTGCAGTGCGAATTCGCTTTGATGTGAAAAAGGGTCTTGTGCGTGTTAAGTGCAGTGTGGTGCAATTTTAAGGTCCATAGAGTTGTATGGAAACTGCATACAAAACACTGATCTGTCCTAATGTAGCTGCATTCATTTTCTTTTTTTTCTTTTTCTTTTTTTTTTTTTTTAGACTTTTTCTTTTATTTTCACCTATTAATCCAGCCAGTTTGTCTGTTGTATTTCAAAAGAACAAGCTATCCTGCAGCTGTAGCAATTACAGGGATGAGACAAACCATTCAGTACTGACAGGGTTGCTTACAATGGTCAGCTATTATTTATGTAAAACCTTTATCCTGAAAGAAAAAAAAACTTTGCTGTGGCTGGTTATAAAGTGTGAGCTGGAGTTTGACTTCAATTTGTTAGTGTATAGAAATCTGCTAGTACGTATAACACTCCCCTCCCTCTAGGCTGACAATGCTGCTTGTCCTAAGGTGCCCCCTGTGCTCCTCCATCCAGAGTGGGGAGTTGTGTTACTGGCCAGATCACCAGGTCTAAAAGAGGGAAAAAAAGGCTAAAAAGGGAAAACTAATTCAGCCATCACATCTAATTATTGGTAAGCTGCAGTATATTACATTTTCAGCTTTGGGTGTTTAATACCGCTTTAAGTGGAGTCGATAAAATAGTAACCAGTAAGATCTGGCTTATGTTGTCATGGGAAATTGGTAAAATGAGTCTCAGTACTGACAGCAGCAGTGCCTTTAAACAACACATCTCCATGTGGAATCATTAGTATGCAGTGGCTTTTCATTCCGATCCTCTGCTGTGAGTTGTAGCTACCTACACCGCTGGCAGCGCTCCAGACGGGTAGAACGATCCGCTTTGTGTACAGCCTGCAGTGGGCGAAGAATTGTGACGGCAATATCTTTATCTAGAGATTGTGTGAACTGCAACTATATTTAATTGAAAATTTTACAGAGCGAGTGCAAGTCTGCTATGAAGTGCAGTATCTGTATATACAGTTTCTTCACATGTACTACAGACTTTACAGCACCCGTTCCTGCATATTAAAACAAAAACAACCTGCGCCACAAGAACTATGTGAAAAATTTGAAAGTGAATGCTGCTGTGCCTTGATAAGAATCAAAAAGATTGATAAAAATCAGTGAAACAAAACCATGCAAAACATGAAATTAATCAAAAATAATTTTACACAAATCATAATAAATTCTGTGGTTATAAAATAAATGTCCAAAACCACCAAAATGAAAAAAATATATTAAATTGTGTAAATGTGCGGCCACCCAGCGTCTGGGCCTAGACACCGAACATTTGCGTTCATGTAACAAAAAACATATGTGCTGAGAGCGCGCACTCTGTGCGCTCCCAGCACACGTGCGGTACTCACGGTACTTTCTCTGTATTACATTTATCCTAAAAAATTTTTGGAGCACTATTTGCATGTTTAACCCCTTCACGCCGGATCGTCCCGGCGTGAAGAGGAGTTCCTGCGTTGGGAGGTGGGCAAGACGAGGCGGGGCTTAGTGTCGTGGCCGCCGTGACGTCACGGCCGGTCATATGATCAGGAAAGGTCCCGTTCGAAAGAGCGGACCGGGACCTTTCCGTGAGTACCACACGTGTGCTGGGAGCGTGCAGGGCAGGGCTCAGAGACAACAGGTATGATACAGTAGAGGCTCAGAGACAACAGGTATGATACAGGAAAGGTTTAGAGACAACAGGTATGATACAGGAGAGGCTCAGAGACAACAGGTATGATACAGGAGAGGCTCAGAGACAGTGGATATGATACAAGAGAGGGTCAGAGACTGCCGACATGATACAGGAGAGGGTCAGAGACTGCCGACATGATACAGGAGAGGGTCAGAGACTGCCGACATGATACAGGAGAGGGTCAGAGACTGCCGACATGATACAGGAGAGGGTCAGAGACTGCCGACATGATACAGGAGAGGCTCAGAGACAACAGGTATGATACAGGAGAGGCTCAGAGACAACAGGTATGATACAGGAGAGGCTCAGAGACAGTGGATATGATACAGGAGAGGCTCAGAAACAGCAGGTATGATACAGGAGAGGCTCAGAGACAGCGGATATGATACAGGAGAGGCTCAGAGACCGCAAGTATGATACAGGAGAGGCTCAGAAACAGCAGGTATGATACAGGAGAGGCTCAGAGACAACAGGTATGATACAGGAGAGGCTCAGAGACAGCAAGTATGATACAGGAGAGGCTCAGAGACAGCAAGTATGATACAGGAGAGGCTCAGAAACAGCAGGTATGATACAGGAGAGGCTCAGAGACAGCAGATATGATACAGGAGAGGCTCAGAGACAGCAGATATGATACAGGAGAGGCTCAGAGACAGCAAGTATGATAAAGGAGAGGCTCAGAAACAGCAGGTATGATACAGGAGAGGCTCAGAGACAACAGGTATGATACAAGAGAGGGTCAGAGACTGCAGACATGATACAAGAGAGGGTCAGAGACTGCAGACATGATACAAGAGAGGGTCAGAGACTGCAGACATGATACAAGAGAGGGTCAGAGACGGAACATGCTATAGGAGTGGGTCATGCTTGAGGAGACAGATATAGACTAGAGACACATTACATGACACTGCTAGAAATCTTTTCAATAACAAGGCTATAAGGAAACACAGGTCAGAGTTTGCAGGGGCCCCTAGGGTCGCATACAAAGTGCCAAAGGACTGCACACGGTTCCTAAGCCACAGTTTGGGTACTATTGGTTTAAAGGCTTAGTTCACCTTTTTAGGAAAAAAAAAAAAAGATGAATTAACACCCTACACCTGCCCCACACTCAGTCCCCACTGCATTTACCTCTGTGGATGATACAGTTTCATTGGCTACATAACGTGTTGCAATGGCTCTGCACCATTCTTCCTATTCTTTCCTTGAGATCTGGACAGATCAGATCAGTTCTGACTGATCAGCATTGGCATGATAATCAGAACCACTCTGATCTGTGAACTGCAGCGGGGACCAAGGTGGGGGGAGAAGGGAGGGTGTAGGGTGTTCAACTTTTTAATTTTTTTCCTGAAATTGTGTACTAACCCTTTAAAACACATCAATGTATGTATACTTTTTTTTGTGCAGTTTTATGTGCATTGTGATGTGAATGAGCCCTAAAGGAGCACTACTGGTAGTACATTAGTCAGTGACTCTGGACAGGTGGTTGTCCTTTCCTATTCTCCAGTAGCCGCTCACACAGAGGATTTCTCATAGATCTCCATTTCATTGTGTGATACGCACTTCTGGGGGTTAAACCCTCATTACTGCCTGCTAGGGACAGCTTACAGTCACCTCCCTTAATATTGTAAGCAATGTTACAGCTAACATGGAGTGTATTCTGCACCTTCCTGCTCAGATCACACTAGTCACCCCAATACTGTACACCCCATCCGCTTTCTGATTTCTGTACCGGGGAGGCAGCAGACGTCTCCAGATTTTAGATGATACTACATCTCCCTATTGTTGTCTTTTTCCTCTGGAAGTATTCATGAGGTTAATAGAAGGCTGTCTTCCTCCGCCTACACGTTTCCTTCTATTGTTTCCAATAATAATTATTCTTTCCCTCCCCACAGATTGCGTGTTCCTCACGACTCCTCCACAGAGCTCAACCATTTTGGCTACCAATTCCTGCAGAAGACGTTCGAGAAGCATGACTTGGTGAGGACAGTGCCAAACAGGGACGGGTCATGGATTTGTTAATGTGGGAAATGAGGCACTCCTCTTTATTGTATATATCAGTGGTTCTCAACCTTCCTAATGCCGTGACCCTTTAATACAGTTCCTCATGTTGTGGTGACCCCCAACCATAAAATTATTTACCCAGTAATTATAATTCATGAGTGTCGTTTTACCTCCAATACTGCTGCTTTCAACACAGCAGCTGCTTTTAACAGAGTAGCTGCTTTCTACACAGTAGCTGCTTTCTACACAGTAGCTGCTTTCTACACAGTAGCTGCTCTTTACACATCGGAAATATGTGTTTTCTGATGGTCTTAGGGGACCCCTGTGAAAGGGTCGTTCGACCCCCAAAGGGGTCGCGACCCACTGGTTGAGAACCACTGGTATATATTGAAGCTGGACTCCAGGCCTACCTTTTTTCAGAGACTTCCCTAGGGTTGGTGTCACCCGGTGTGGTAACACGTGGTGTCACCCCTCCAGAGAGGAAGGAGCGGTGCTGGTGTAGCGGTAAAATTAGTATCCCGTGAAGCAACTGCGCATGTACCGGTTTCAGGCCACAAAACTGATCTCCGACTTTAGCACAGAGCTGCCACAGTTAACCCCTGTATAGGTTGAACCCATACGGGGTTAACTGATCTTGCAACCCATAGTGATCCACGGGATCAGCTTCAGCGGTTTGCAGCCTGTAAGGGGTTAACTGGCACCTCTGCTAAAGTCGGCGATCGGCTTCTTTGGCCTGAAACCGGCACATGCGCAGTTGCTTCAGTGGATACATATCTTCACGGGATACTCATTTTACTGCTACACGGGGGGCAGCTGTCACTGTGCCGGGAATCCGGGATCACCCCAATAACTGGCCAGGACCTTCACAGAGCCCAGAAGCTCTGCTGACATCCTGCTTCTGCACCCCTTGTGATGGTGTCACCCAGTGCGGCCCGCACCCCCCTAGGGATGCCACTGCCTTTTTTTCCCCATGCTTTTGGCAAGTCTTCTCCTGTGTTAAAATTGATTGTTCTGAAATCCCTTCAAACTTGCATCTCCATAATATAACCCTTTGAAGCTGCAGTATCTCCTGTTCATTTTGTATCAGTATGACTTTAATCATCAATCCCCTCTCTTCCATATCTGTTTTGTCTTTGCCTCATCTGTACTGTCCAAGATATAAGTTTTCTCTGTCATTAATCATTAATTGCAGAGCATGATTTGAAAGAACACACCCCTGCATCCTTTTAGATGTGCATGCTCAAGCAACTGATCAGCCGATTGCACGGCTTAAAGGCATTGCACTAAACAGGAACCTAGTTATTCAATAAAGGGACAGAACTACTTGTTCCAGGTCACAATTCATGACTCACTATTTACTGTGCATCACAAATGTGGCAGCACTGATATGATAAAGACTGCATGGTGGCTCTGTTATTTGCTCTGCTTGCTTGGTCTGTTTCAATTCTAATTACTATGCAGCTTTCACCTGAAACACACTAGATTCTGACACCCAGGGTTTGTGGAATATGTAGTTTCTTCACAGGAAGTGTCTTAAGCAGGCCATACATTAAAACATTTTCAGTCACAGGTTGCAGGAAAGAAAATTGTTCAGTTCCCCCTTCACTACATTTTGTGCTGATGGGGGAATCACTCCCACGGAGCTTTTGTATTCTGACAGTGGAAGGTATCCAAGCCGTCAGAATATAAAGATCATCGCTGGCTGCTACAAAACATCAAATTACACCATGACACTACATGATCGATGCTCATCCTTTACAGATGAAAAACACATGGTGCAGATAGGAAGGTTTATGATGCCTTTAAAGTCTGCAGCATCCAGTTGTCAGCAGGGTGGAGCATGAAAATCTAAAGGGATGCCAAGAATGTGTTCTTTTATATAACACTCTTTGAAGCAGATCCAAAACAAGGTGTTATAACCTTTACAAGAGTCTACTGGCCCCTCCCAACAAAATTAGAGCAAATGCCAACAGACAGACCCAGTTATGACCTCACTGGGATTCAAAAAAGGTACTTCTTCTAAACAAAAGAATTTGATTGAAAAATTGTAATCGTATGCTGATTGAGGAAGGTGTGAACAAGAAAAGCTATAATATGTGTACATTACACTTTGGCTTCAATATAGGAAGGAGGGAATAGTAGTGTTATTATTGTAGGGAGGGGGAGGAAAAGTGGATCTAAAGCTAAATGTGGGCAGCACAGTGTCTAAATGGTTAGCACTTCCGCCTGGCAGTACCAGGGTTGTTGGTTCGAATCCCAGCCACAGCACCTCCTGCCTGGAGTTTGCATGTTCTCCCTGTGCCTGCGTGGGTTTCCTCTGGGTGCTCCGGTTTCCTCCCACACTCCAAAGCCATGCTGGTAGGTTAATTGGTTCCTGTCTAAATTGTCCCTAGTATGTGTATGTATGAATGTGAGTTAGGGACCTTAGATTGTACGCCCCTTGAGGGTTAGGGACCTTAGATTGTACGCCCCTTGAGGGTTAGGGACCTTAGATTGTACACCCCTTGAGGGTTAGGGACTGATGTGAATGTACAATATATATGTAAAGCGCTGCGTAAATTGACGGCGATATATAAGTACCTGAAATAAATAAATGTCTTTTACCGTAATGCACTCCTTACGTCGATGTAAAAACATTTTACATTTACTGTGCCCCCCCTCTCCACACGCCGCTTGCTATGGGGGCAGACACAGAAGAGGAGGTGCTAAGATCGCTGGCGGGGGATCCCAGGAGAAGCACTTCAGGGCCGGCTGCTCTGTGCAGAGCCATTGCGCAGAGTAGGTGAGTATAAAATATTTCTTACTTTAATTTTTAAAAAATTGCCTTTAGATTCACTTTAATGTAGGAAGGGAGGAGTATGGTGGGGCGTGGCTTTGTACAATACTGGTTGTGGGACTAACAAGAAATGAAAAGGCGTAAAAAATAATGGAGGAAGGTTCGCCAACCAACTGTAGATGACTGTCATTACACATGACAGAATGTAATTGTCTTTCTTTTCCACAGGATGGCGATGGTGCTTTAAGTCCTTCTGAGCTGCAAAGTTTTTTCAGTGTTTTCCCCTACACCCCCTGGGGCCCCGAGCTGCAGAGCACGGTGTGTGTGGCAGAGAACGGCTTGCTGCCTCTGCATGGATACCTGTGCCAGTGGACGTGAGTTAAACAACCATCTCATTATCTATTCTGTGCTTCTATTAGTCTCATGCAGTGACAGTCATCTGTGTGCTGCCGTTCCTTCACCTAGGCTCGCAATACCTAGGATTTGACTTTCTACATCAAAACAACCTAAAATCCAGTTGGATGGCCTTTATATTATATTGCCTGGTTGCAGGGGCGTCCCTAGGGTTGGTGTCACCCGGTGCGGTAAAACACTTGGTGACACCCCCTCCGACGATCCCTGCAGGATGGATCGGATCTGCAGAATGAGCATAATGTATCAAACTCTGATCCATTATGCTCCCCAATCCGCAGATCCGATCCATCCTGGGGGGATCGCCGGCTTGCTTTACAACTTACCTTTTCGTGGAGTGGGTCCGGTGTCACCCCGTGCGGTCTATGTCACCCCATGCGGCACCCCCCGCACCTGCCTATGGATGCCACTGCCTGGTTGTAATAATTTATTGGGTGAATTGGCCGGTGAAAATATTTTTATGTACAGCAATAGAGCTGCATTCCCAATACTTTCTTGTCGTACTGCATGGCTTGACCTTTTTTTTTAGGTGGGTGTTGGTTTACACTCAGCCTTAAAATCTTTTAGTAGCATTTAGTGTGCAGGTGCCGTGTGATTTTTGAAGTGTTTAATGTGGTTCAGAGCAATTCTTCTTTGTTAAATCCTCCCTCCAACCTCCCCTTCATTCTTGCACAGTTGTATCGACTCCTCTCCTGGACTGAAATGGCTTACTCTGATTTCACTGCACACTGTGAGCTTCTCACAACGTGCATTAGAAGCTGCAGCAATTCAGGTAGAGTTTGCCTCTTTCCTGGCTGGAGGACGTCCAGCGTCATGTAGCGATTTCTGCCTCAGCCTGACTGTGCCTGACCCCCACTCCTTTTATTCATTGGGCTTCAGTTCTTTTAATCATGGCAGTGCAGCATTACATATGGTTGTAATCTAGGGTGGTCTACATGCAAATGTAATTTGTTTAGGAACACCCACTCCTACAGACTGACATCTTTTCCATGTATAGTGGCTAGAGGTGGCCATAGCCATGAGATAAATGTTGTCTGCTCTGCTCATGGTAAATCCAGGGCCATGGATAAGGGGGTACCACCAGTCCTCATGTATGGGACCTATGCCAGCAGGGGGGGCCCAGGCAGCTGGGTGAATTTGATATTTGCAGAATTCCCTCCAAGAGCCATCCCACTGCATGCATCAGTGCTGAGAGCTCTTGATTATGGCTGGTCAGAAGACCAGCAGGGTGCTTCCTGAAAACATCACAGCAGCCTGCTGGCCCAATGACCAGCCATGATCTGCCTGCATTGCAAAGAGAAGCACAGTGACCCACTGATGAGATCATTGGATCTAAAATAAAGTATGTAATGAAAACCCGCCTTCCTGCCCAGGGAATGGGAAGGATTGGTGCTCTTGTGACCTCTGTAATTGGTTGTTATAGCGATCACATGATCAAGAGCCTGTCCCAATGACTACCGAACGTTAATCCAGATCAAGAGCTCTGTCTTTGTGCTGGGAGTACGCAGTGAGTGCACTCTCAGTACAGAAACATTGGCCACCCATTAGCCCACCCTTTTTTGCCACTGCACATATGCAATACGTGGGCAGCAAGAGGTTAATTACAGATATACAACAAATTGTAGACTTTTTTGTAATAGTTTTACAATCTGCTTTTTTTTCTGTTTTGCTGGCAGGCTTGTGGCTTACCTGGATGTACACCGGTGCCTGGAACACCTGGGGTATTTAGGGTACCCCATTTTGTGTGAACAGGACAGCCAAACTCACGCTGTCACAGGTATGGTCTGTTTACAGAACACACTCCCCAGAAGGACCCCATTTGAAAGTTGACTTTAAAATCCCAATAAACACAAAGGAATCAGGCAGGTACATTTACAGTTAGGCAAGGCACACCCCATTAATGGTGTGGAATGGTTAGTGGGTGTGTTATCATCGGTCTGCGTCATTGTGGGTGTCATCGTTGGTCGCTGACTGTGCAAATGCAGTCCGTCCAGGGCTGCCTACTTCTATAGCTGGAAGCCACTCAACCACCCATCACAGTGAATATAATTTGCATATATGCCCAAGAGCCAGCCCGCTGATCCAGAGTGTGCTTAGGGGGCTGTAACATTTAATGTGATTTTTTTTCTGACCCCCTCTTCCAACAGCTTACTGAAAGCCAAGATTAGCAGAGAGACCCAAAAAGGATATATCTGGGTCTACAAACAGGTATACTTTAACCACCTCCCACCCGCCATATAGTAATATGACGGACGCAAGATGGTTCTCTCGTTCTGGGAGGACGTCATATGATGTCCTCACATTCTCACTGCGCATGTGCGGCTCAGGGAGCGCGCGGCGATCAGCGGTGCGCTGTGTCCCTCGAACACAGTGGATCACCGATCACGGAAAGAGCCAAAGATGTCGGCTCGGGCATGTGATCAGCTGTGTCCAATCATATCTGATCACATGTAAACAGGGAAATGCTGGTTATCGGCATTTCTCTCCTCTCGAGCTGTCACGCTGACAGAGGAGAGGAGAGCCGGTAATCGGCTTTCCTCGAGGGGACATCTACACTGATCATCAGGGCACTGTTGATCAGTGTGCCCTGATGATCAGTGTAGCCCCAGCAACAGCACCTGTCAGTGTCCATCAGTGCCAGTGCCCTTGTCAGTGCTCATCCATGCCACCTGCCAGTGCCCTTGTCAGTGCTCATCAATGCCTCATGCCAGTGCCCATCAGTGCCACATCAATGCCACATATCAGAGCCTACCAGTGCACATCAATGCCACATGTCAGTGCCCATCTGAGCTGCCTTTCAGTGTCACCCATCAGTGCCGCCTATCAGTGCTGCCTATCAGTGCCATGTATCAGTGCTGCCTTTCAGTGCCCATCAGTGATGCCTGTCAATGCCCATCAGTGCCACCTACCAGTGCCTCCTCATCAGTGCCCATCAGTGCAGCCTATCAGTGCCCATCACTGCAGCCTCATTAACGCATATCAGTGATGGAGAAAAATCACTTATTTGCAAAATTTTATAACAAAAACTAAGAAAAAACGTTTTGTTTTGTTTTTCAACATTTTCAGTGGTTTTTGGTTTGTTTAAGAAAAAATAAAAAATGCAGAGGTGATTACATACCACCAAAATAAAGCTCTATCTGTCACAAAAAAAATGATAAACATTTCATATGGGTACAGTGTTGCATGACTGCACAATTTTCATTCAAAGTGCAACAGCGCTGAAAGCTGGAAATTGGCCTGGGCCGGAAGGGGGTATAAGTGCCCTGTAGGCGAGGGGTTTAAAAGGGAAATGTTTCATTCAAACATTTTTAAGACTTTTTGATTATGGAGGTGAAAGGGGAGCAAGGAATATATTTTTTTAATACATTAAACATCAGCTTTACACTAAAGAACCATTTTGCTCAGAGTTTCCCTTTAGGTGTTGACATTATCTCCGTGTTCTAACAGATGTGAGTCTTGTATCAGCTGAGGATAAGTGAATCAGACTCCCAGCATTCCTCACTTTCTTATCCAGGCTATTAAGGGATTAATCACAATCAGGATGCAGTGATAGACTCACAAGCTGCTCCTTGTAGCAACGGTGCAATTCCTTGGTTGGATAGTTTTATATCCTGGCACCAATGAGCTCTCTAAGAACATTAACTGTCATTCATCTTCGATCGTACATGATACAGACTTGTTTGTGTTGGGATTTCTGTAGCTGAGGACTCCCTCTTGTCTTTGCAGTCAGTCTTACTTTTTTGTGGATGACACCGACAACCACAGTGGCAAGACCTGTAATCTACGTACACAAGACAAGACAACCATTTACTTCATTTAGAACTGAAATGAACAAGAGCTGCCATCCTCTAAGGGCTCATGTACACTGCAGCTGATAAAGTCCCGTTTAGGAGCTGTTCAGCATTTTTTCAGCAGCTCCTGAACTCACCTTAATGTTTTCCTGTGTGTCCATGTACACATCTTCGTTTACAGTCATTTACAGGCATTTGAGTGTACAGCCGGTTTTTTGAACACAGAAAACTTGCGTTCAGCAGACGATTTTATCAGCGTTTCAAACGCAAAACGCTTGTAAACGCGGCAAATAGTGTTTATAAGCGTTTGAGTTTGAAGAATGTGTTTAACTCTTCCAGTTCCCGATGCTGTCCAGAGCCTTTTTTCATCATGAAAAATGCATGCAAAGCGTTTTCAAGGTACTCAAATGGACAAAACACTGAACACAGGATGTTCCTACCATTCTAATGACCAATCACACCTCAAACCTCTCCCACCCTTGGAAACAAAAGATATGTTAATGACCATTCACACCTCAAATTCCTCATGAAGACCCCCTGCCTGGTGGCCTTAATGACTCCCTCCACTAGACACCTTTCCCACCCTTGGAAACAAAAGAAATGTTAATGAGCAACTCACACCTAAGCTATTCTTAGCACATACTGCTGTCTCTGTTTCTACTCTCTGTATTTCTCTGAAACAGTCTGAAATAGTTAATAATTTACCACTTTTCAGTGCATTCTGGGCATTTGGGAGTTCTCCTGTGCTTATCTTTAAAAAACGCTTCTAAACGCAAACGCGCATAAATGCAGTATGCAAAGGAGGCTAAACTGCCGTTTTTTAACCTACATTTTCCAGCAGTCAGTTTCCATCGTTCAGAAGTGTCCCGTGTACATGGGACCTAACTGTTCTTTTGCAGTGCTGTATCTACTACTGCATGACAGGCCCCCTTAGATGTGTGCATCAGTAGCTGGAAGTGCCAATTCACAATCCAAATATCAAATATGCTATACCACCAAATGTTTGTGAACACCTGACCATCATACCTACCTATATGGACAAAGTATGTTAATACCCCTCTAATTGATTTCAGTTGTCTCCAGTGGGAAAAAAAAAAACTTTTCTTGCTACAGCGTACAATTGCATTCTCCCAACCTTGTGGTAATGTCCTGTTCACAAAGCCAGCCCCATGCAGACATGGGTTGATGAGTTTGGTGTGGAGGAACATGCGTGTCCAACACAGAGCCATGACCTCAACCCTACCAAACACAATTGCAAGCCAGGTTTTCTCATCCATCTTCAGAACCTGACCTTCACAAATGCCAAATGATCATAGAAGGTTTTTTTTTATCTGAATGCAGAGGATGCATTGAGATTAAAAACCTTATGCTTTTATAAGCACTTTAATGATGATGCTTTTGTAATGAGATGTCCAACAAGCCCATATAGGCATGATAGGTGTCCACAAACTTTAGACTACATTTTGTATACATGAAGAATTATCTACTGTAGGTAGGAGATCGTAGCCGCTGAAATACATTAGCTACTGTCTCTTAAAAAAAAAAAAAACCTACCTCAATTGTGTTTCACATATACGTCCCATTTGGTACTTTAAACTATACTGCCACCCCCTAGGAGCCAAACCTCAAGGAAATGTACTCCAGGAACCAAACCTCAAGGAAATGTCCCCCAGGAACCAAACCTCAAGGAAATGTCCTCCAGGAACCAAACCTCAAGGAAATGTCCTCCAGGAACCAAACCTCAAGGAAATGTCCTCCAGGAACCAAACCTCAAGGAAATGTCCTCCAGGAACCAAACCTCAAGGAAATGTCCTCCAGGAACCAAACCTCAAGGAAATGTCCTCCAGGAACCAAATCTCAAGAAAATGTCCCCCCAGGAACCAAACCTCAAGAAAATGTCCCCCATTAACCAAACCAGGAAAATTGAGCTCCTCCATTCCCAAACCCAGACATCACCTTAAAAAACATATTTTAAAGAAGTTCTAAAGCAGACCGTTTTCTAAAACTGTCCATTCTTTGTGCCTCCTCCACCTCCCTAAACAGCTACCTGACACCACTGTTTAGCTCTGTCCCTGCCAGTGGCCCCGCTCTGTTATTTCTGTCTGCATTTACGGGCATGACTGAGACCAGCCGGAGCTATTGGCTCCTGCTGCTTTTAGTCAAATCCAGTGAGGAGAGAGTAGGGGGTGGGGCCAAGCTGCACTGTGTGTGTCAATGGACACACAACATGGTTCTGGATCGAGTCTGCACGAGTACCCCTATAGCAAGCAGCTTGCTAGGGGGTCACTCAGAAAAGAGGAGGAGTCTAGAGCGCCAGTGGGGGACCCCAGAACTGGCGGTTCGGGGCCTCTTTGTGCAATACTGTTAGTAAGGTAACTATAACATATTTGTTATTTTATTAAAAAATGTTTGCTTTACAGTACATGCACTTTCAGTCAGTTTCTGGTTTAGTAAGAGTAGAAAGTGACTTCTGTTTCACAGCTCTGACAGAATTGCTGATTTCACACTTTTATGTTGAATTGTGGTAGTGGCTTCCCATAGTTCGGGGCGGCAGCTAAATTCCTACTTTATAGAAGTAGCACTGATTTCACGCTCACATAAAGTGTTGTTTCTTAATTTCACCCTGACAGTCCCATCAGCTGGTGCTGTGGGGTAACCACCACCTTCCACCTCCGTTTTTTTTTTACCAAGAAGCATTTATTATCTCGGATGAGTCAGAAGATTCCTCTGAAATTTAAAGTGTACTGTATAAACTTATAAAGCTGTTGACAACACTGCTGGGATGGATATCTAAAGGGCAATAAATGGAAATACTTCTCTTTCCTGGAGAAAATACTGCTCCCATCTCTCACCTGTGCTGGTCACATAACTAAAGCCTGATACACACAATGAGAATATCTGACGAATGATCATGCTAGTCTCATCGAAAACGAATGTTACTAAAGTTATGAAAGTTATGACAGACTACAACTTCTGAAGTGATGTAATGTGTTGTATTCTTTCGTTTGTGAACAGTCATGGTCTTGGCCACTTGATTTTGTTTCATACAAATACTATACTGTTTACACGAAATTTGTTCGTTCTGTTATCTTATGAGAAAAATTGACCCTTTGGATATTTTTGCATGAACTGAGGTGGTTGGCTCTGGAAAGCTGTGTACTAATGAATAGATTATCGAACGATCGCTCAAAATGCGTTTTTGTTTTGTCTGATTTTCTCATCATGTGTACCAGGCATAAAAGCCTAGACATTTAATCAGATGATCTCTGCAGAAGAGGAGGGTCAGCCAACTGATTTTTATCCCATGCCCCCTTCAATGCAGATCATGGGACAGAATGTCTAGGCTTTAGGCAGCACTGGGGAAACTTGGAGCAGTATTTTCTCCAGGAAAAGTAAGTATTTCAGCTCTTCTTGTACTCTGTATTTGTCCATTCAATTAAAACTTTTGTACCCAGCTGCAGCCTAAAGTCAAACTTCAGCCAAAACATCTAAAACTTCCCCATTCTATTAAAAAATGTATTTTGTTGTGGTCTATGTCCACACTGGAAAGATTTTCCATGACTTCCTGTCCCCACTGTTGGGGGCACAGATTTTAAAAAAAAAACAAAAAAACAAGCTTTTATCCCTTCCTTACTCTGTCCAAAACAACAAAAATTTGGACTTTAACTTTTAAATATAATGCAAATGTATTCATCTAGAGATTTGTCCGAATCAAATCTACAGCATTGTACTTTCTTTCTCCTCTCAGTGACCCGCGAGAAGAGGATAGACCTGGAAAAAGGACAGACCCAGAGAAGTGTTTTCTTGTGTAAGGTCATTGGCCCCCGAGGGACAGGGAAGTCAGCCTTCCTGCGGGCCTTCCTTGGCCAGAGCCTTGAGGTAAGTGGCATGTTCTGTAACCAGCTGCCTTCTTTTGTTGTTAGTGAGGAATGATTTGAAAAAAAAAAAACAGACTGCTGCCTTTAAAACAGGCTTTGCGCTTACATTTTTTGAATGCTGCATAAAAGTGCAAAAGGGAGCTCATGGAGGGAAAAGTAGCTAATATATTCACCTTTCCTGATTCCCATAGTGCAGGCAGTGATGTAACCTCCTGCCAACAAGATCCTGGGGAATGCTGATTAGCCCAAATTTTGTGAGAAGATACTGCAGCATAGTGCAGGGTCACCTTGTGAGATTTGGGCAACTCCACATTCTCTGAGATCTGTCCAGAAGGAGGATGATGTCCCCAGCACCCAGATGCCGTAGTAGTAAGCCAGGGAAAGGTAAGTATATCATGTAACTCATTCGTACATTTTTCCATTCCTGGTGTCCATCATCACTGGGACAAGAAGTGAGGGATATCCAACTCAACAGGAATGCAGACTGCTATTAAAACTGGACAGATCTAACTTTCTCTCCTGTTTCACTTCTGATGAAAATTGTGTTTTTATTTGTGTATATACCTGTTTGAACTGTTTTCACTCACTTCTTGTGCCACTGGACAGGAAGTGAGGAGAAATCTTCCCAACTAGGGCACAGATGGCAATTAAAAGCCAAGAGGGGTTCAAATCCTTACCAAGTTTTGGGTGGCGTTCCACCCAAAGATGCTGTTTGAGTATATACATGCTTATGGTTGTGCTTATGTTTTTTCCTCTTTTTTTCCATCTATAGTGGCTGGATGTGGCCATATCCATGAGATAACTCTTGTCTGTTCTGCTCATGGTAAAGCCATGGCCGTGGACAAGGGGGTACTACCAGTCCTCCTGTACGGGGCCCAGGCCAGCAGGGGGGCCCAGGCAGCTGGGTGAATCCGATGTGGGCAGGGAGGGTGATCGGTATGAGGGGAGGGGCAATTACTGGACCTGATAACCTGTATGGCTCTCCCTGCAGCAGCTGAAATCTGGCTTCTTCTCCTCTCCCTTCTGCTTGCTTTCAGCTGCTGCAGAGTAAGCCATACAGGGGATCAGTTCCAGTAATAGCCCCCTCAATGCACCCATCACCCTACCTGTGCACAATACTTTTCACCCTGCCAGTTTCCCCTTGTGCTCCCACCCTTGCAGTACTGCCGACTTCCCTCCTCTCCTTCCCACCAGCAGCTGCAACCACATAATATGATCCTTCAGGATGGAGAGTGGGGGAAGGGTTCGGTAAATAAGTCCTAGTAAACTGTTTTTCTTGGGGTGGAGGGCCCTGTCAAGCTGGCTGTATGGGGCCCCGGGGTTTCTAACTGCAGCCCTGGGTAAAACCGATGCCTAAAATGCCTGGCCTCCTCCTCCATCCATACGGGATCTGCAAAAAATTAAATCTGTGGTTGTTCAGAGTAGTTTGCTCCAGCCTGCTTCTCTTGTCTGTGGCCAACCTCTCGTTTTCTTGGCCTATTCATTACAAATTCTAAAGCCTCAAGGTTTTTTACCTTAATGCATTTTCTGCATTAAGGTGCGAAAACCTTCTGTGCCAGAGGATTCTCCCCCCTTATACTTATCTGAGCTCAAATTCGATGCCAATAGATGAAGACAGGGCGGGCCGGGAGTGAGCCTGTTGGAGTTCCTCCATAGAAATCTGCTTTCTATGGGGGCGCTTGGCAGGGGGGAGGAGCCAGGAGCGTCAGTGGGGGACTTGGGAAGAGGAGGATCAGGGCGGCTCCGTGCACAACCATTGCTCAGAGCAGGTAAATATGATATGTTAATTATTTTGATTTAAAAACCTGGAAGCTTTACAATCACTTTAGACTATGTTTGTTGTCTTTCTGTGTTTCCTTTTGTCTCTCCCCATCAGCTTTTGGTCCCTTCCAGCCACCATGTTAGTGGTGTGTATCCCAGATGTCTGTTCCTTGTATTTCTTCACGGAACCCTCGTATCTGCTCATTGAGACCCTTGTATCCCCTCACATTACCCTCTTATCACCTCTTTCCTCAGGAGCAGCAGAAGAACCGCAGGGAAGCCTCATTCTACTCCATCAACACAGTGCTAGTGGGGGGGCAGGAAAAGTATCTCATAGTAAGTACTACCACCACAGTACCAGCTTTCTCACATTATAGTTGGTCTGTGTTATGTTATGTTTCCTCAGCACTGTGTCGCAGGAAATGGGTATTCAAATGTCCATAATATGCAAGATGGGAATTGTCCAGTTATTTTATTTGACACCTCTGTCCAAGTCCCTCATATGCCCTGAATGAATATTCCTAAACTTTATTGAAGATTTTTACCTTTCTCTAATCTAGAAACTGATGTTTTTCTCACCATTCTCAAACTGACTACTTAATGGGAGGCTCTGTCTTCGTGACTCACCACCTGAGCAATGCTGTAATTAGTAAAGGAGCACCATTTGCATTTCTCTGGCTGTGAAAGTGAAAATCATTAAGCTAATCTAAATAAATCCATCTCCTCCATTCATACGGTGCCAGCCTCACAGGCTGCACATACCTAATTCCTTGGCTGGTCCACCAACCTTTGCGGCCCTCCATAACAAAGAAAGTTATGCTGTTTTTGTTGTGTGACAACTTGGAGCTTAAGCAGCCCATAAGATGATTTTCATTTCTTTCCTTCCACCAAGGTGAAAGAAAAGAAAATCGCTTGATTCCCCGATGAGGTTTGGGTGGGATGGATGGTGCCTAGAACCTTCCTGGCCAGCAGAAGACAATGATTACTGCCAGCGGCCGTTAGCAGTAATCGCATGTAAACAAATCTGGCAGCCTGGTTGTACCCAAGTGGATCCAATCAGCCTGCCCATAGATAGATTGAATCTTGGCTCGTCTCTTCTGAACCGGACGGATTTCGATCCATGTATGGCCGGCTTTACACAAGGTAGGGGAATCTCATGGCCCCCATGTGACAGTGCTCAGCCAATTGCCAAGCACCAGCATGTCTTGCAGGATGATGGGAAGTGGGTCACATGTTCCCCCCCCTTCATACCCCAGTATGTCACATCACTCCTAACGACCAAATAGAGCAGCAAAGGAAAGAAGAATGCAGCTTGTGGAGTTGACATTAAAGAGAACCTGTTACTTTGCCCTGCATGGACAAAGCACAAGTTTTTTTTAAATTACGGCATTTCTTGTGCAGTGACTGCAAGTGCGTTATTTATTTTTTGAAGGTGAAGTTTCCCCTTTTAAGTAGACATCCCATGGGGTATACAAAGAAATCTTTGACATCTTGTTTTTTTGATTTCAGGAATACTAATAGTAATGCCCCATAAGTGAGCTGTGGGGTGCTAACGACAGTTCTTAGTATCTTAATTTCTTTCCTCTTTGCACAGTTTGCTCTTTTACTACTTTTTTACATTTTATAAAGCAAGACACGGAATTCACAGGGACAGTATTTCAGCAATGTACGGAAGGGACACACTGATAAAAAGGAACAGATAGTTTTTTCAGTATGTGCTGGGAAAGGGGTGAAATGGAACATACAGCAATGAAGAGAAATATTATTTCATCTCTAGAAGTCAGATTGTCATGTTTGTGTTAGAAGGAAATACATCAGCTTCTGTCTGCAATCACTAGGCCACAGTGTATACCGCTCTGGTCCCATTCCTTCATCCTTTAATTGACAGCCTAATTATGTAATTCCACAGAGGAGCAGCCTGACCTGAATCTGTGAGCCGACAGCTCTGAATAGGACGCCGTGTCCCTCACCCAAATATTTGATGCAAACTTACTTAAAGCTGAACTCCGAAGAACTGAAAAGAGCTTCCCTTGCAGTGGTTCATCCCCTGCAATGCAAGGGTTAAATTCTCATTTATGCCTAGGATATCAGGAAAACCATCCATGGCCATGTAAGATCACCTGCATGGTAGGGGTTGGGGAAAGACCTGGCAACCTACCCTGTAAAAATAATTGCTAAGAGAATTCATGGAAAAAGTTGCTTACAAGTGACGGTCCATGCAATTGCCAAGGGTCGGATACGACTGAATGGATAGATAGATATAGATAGATAGATAGATAGATAAATATGAATAGATAGATAGATAGATAGATAGATAGATAGATAAATATGAATAGATAGATAGATAGATAGATAAATATGAATAGATAGATAGATAGGATATGAATAGATAGATAGATAGGATATGAATAGATAGATAGATAGGATATGAATAGATAGATAGGATATGAATAGATAGATAGGATATGAATAGATAGATAGGATATGAATAGATAGATAGATAGATAAATATGAATAGATAATAGATATGAATAGATAGATATGAATAGATAATAGATAGATATGAATAGATAGATATGAATAGATAGATATGAATAGATAATAGATATGAATAGATAGATAGATATGAATAGATAGATAGATAGATAGATAGATAGATAGATAGATAGATATGAATAGATAGATAGATAGATATGAATAGATAGATAGATAGATATGAATAGATAGATAGATATGAATAGATAGATAGATAGATATGAATAGATAGATAGATAGATAGATATGAATAGATAGATAGATAGATCGATCAGGAAAACACACTTTTACTCACCTTATCCCTCACTTCCCCAGCAGCCGGTGCTCTCCTCTTCACTCCTATGCTGCAGGTTGTGGGTTTGCGCTCAGTGTCTACACTTACATTTTGGGACAGCTGGTCCTCCATTGTTCATGGTGTCTTCACAACTGTGACTGCCAGACAGAACTCTAAAGAGAAGAGGATTTGGGGGCCGGTTATATAGAAGAGGAGGCTGTGGGAGTGAGGTACACCATAAGTAAAAAGGCTTTTTTTTATGGTACCATAGACAAAAACAGGCCTTTAACCCTTGCTTGCTGTGCAAGGAAACTCACTTCAAGGCTTTTTTCTTTCCTTTTTTTTTTAATTTCCCTATCGTTGAGCTGTCACTGGGCTAAAGAGAGGGAGAATGCTGCAGATATGCCTTCCAAACCTCCTAGTCACTCCCCAGTCATTCCACCCCTTCATGCTTCCTTTGCCTTCCTATTAGCCAGCAAGGCTGCCCATCCCAGTGATTACCCAATAACAATGTGTAGGGGTGGGGAATGGCAGCAAGCTCCCACACTACTCAATAATGTGGGAGCTTGCTGCCTGTCATGACGGCCTGCAATTCAACTACAAGAGGAAATTTTGGAAGGCTGCTGCAGGTATGGTGATCTCCTAGGTGCCGGCATTTCAGTTGGCTTTTGACTGGCTCAGATGTCATTCAGCTTCTAAATAAAAGAATAATGCAAAGTCTTCCATGACTTAGCAGCCACATGCAGAGGAGGTAAAGGCCATTGTCATGGGTGACGGAACTTTTTTGTTATTGATTGGCCTGGATTTATTGTGCTGATGGAAGGCCTAGCATTATCCTCCTGAAAAACTTTCTATAAGAAGCAAAAAAAAAATGACAGTGCTTATGTTTGCAGCTTGTCAATGTGCTTTTTGTATAGGACTTGAAAGGTGTTTGTTTTTTTTTTTTGTTTTTTTTTAAAGCAAGATTCAGACACTTTTTTAAAATTGTTCTTTTTCCCCAGCTATTTGAGGTGGATGTGGATACGGAGTTTCTGAAACAGTCAGATGCTGCCTGTGATGTGGCCTGTTTAATGTATGATGTCAGTGACCCCAAATCCTTCAACTACTGCGCCAGTATATACAAGGTGAGTCCTTACATGTATCTGTCACGGTGAAGGAAGCCATCATATGGGCTATGACAGTGTTTATTAAAGTGTTTGTAAACCCTAACAATGAACTTGTTGTATTTGCTCCCTTTTGGTCTGGTAACCTCTCACCACTCATGTAAAACATTTGTGCGACATACGCTGCACATATGCATCTGTTGGCTCACGGCACGCTACCAGTACAGAGACCGAGCTTTCAAAGACAGCTTTCGGTGTACACTAATGATCAGGAGCTGGCAGGACTTGCTCGTGATAATGCAACCACCGTGACAGACAATTACCCTAGATTCACATCTGCGCGTGTGGTGCCGCTGCAGATCTGCACGAAAATCCGTGTATCCGCACCACCCGTACAGGGAATTGCGGACCCGCGGGCGGGTGCCATCAGACTTCTTTCCCTGCATGTCACGAGCACAGGAGTCCATTCAAATGAATGGGCTCTCATGCCCGTGCAAAACGCGGCCCGCACTACCACATAGGTGTGAACCGGGGGTCAGAGTAGTCACCTGATTAGACAAACCACCTGTCCCCTGGGCATAATAGCCCAGGTAAAGGGACACCAGGGCAGGTGGGAAGGGGGTTGAATTTACCATCAAAAGTGTTTGTTTTATTTTATATGTTCAGTAAGAGAAAACAATACCTGTTGATCCTGCCATAAAACCAGCACTGTCCTGTGCACTTTGCAGTGTTATCTCAAACAGGGTTATAAGGAAGTGAGGTAGGAACACAAAGTACTTTGTTACGGAGATAAAGATAGGGGGAGGTGTCTTGTAGGCTCAACCCACTTCATGTAACATGTTCCCAATGATGCAGCTGCTCATCCATTCACAGAGTTCTGTGAATAAATGAATTACAGGTCCTGACACCTTTAGCGACTGTTGGCTTGTAGTGCTCAATGAACGACCACGGGGCTGTGGAGCGTCATGGTAGTTCATTGAATCTTCCTGTCAGTATATTTGCTTGTCCATACATCCCGTACAGGCAAGCAGATATACTGACAGGTCTGCAGAAGACCTGCATGGCACCAGCTATCTGCTGGTCGTTGGTGCAATGCTTTACACGTACCTGCAACCAAATATAATAAAGGCACATTTTTTTACCTGCAACAAATGTGAATTTATTATTTTTGGTCAAAAGGTGAACTTATCTTTCAAATTGGAATTCTCTAGAATTTCCAAACTCATTATGTACTCCCGGAGTAAAAATCTAATAGCATGTTATTATTTATGGTATTAAGGCTTGAACATGCACTGCAGACACAGATTTAACAATTGTGATATATTTTTATTTATTTTATTTATTTCAGGTACTTATATAGTGCTGTCAATTTACGCAGCACTTTACATATATATTGTACATTTACATCAGTCCCTAACCCTCAAGGGGTGTACAATCTAAGGTCTCTAACTCACATTCATACATACTAGGGACAATTTAGACAGGAGCCAAATAACCTACCAGCATGTCTTTAGAGTGTGAGAGGAAACCGGAGTACCAGAGGAAACCCACGCAGGCACAGGGAGAACATGCAAACTCCAGGCAGGTGGTGCCGTCGTTGGGATTTGAACCAACGACCCCAGTACTGCCAGGTGGAAATGCTAACCATTTAGCCACTGTTTATAAACGTCTTTATAAAAAAAACCAAGTTTCATAAACAAACAAAAATATTGCTTCATGACAAACCGAAGTGCAACTAAAAAAAAACAAAACAAAAATACTGTAAACTTTATTGGCTGTAATGCCAGGCTGCAAGTGGGGATGGGGAAGTAAATGGGAGTGAGGGAGTGCCAGGGCAGAGAACTGGATGGTCTGGAGAAGCTAAGTATTGCTACCTTGCTGGGAGGGTTAACACTCACCGCATCATATCCAGACACGAATCTGACAGCGGAGTTCCTTTTCTGTGGTTTGCAGGACATTGTTCCAGAACTCCCAGGCAGCAGGCAGTCAGAGGTAGCCTGCATCTCTCAGCCAGTACAGTTACAATATTACATTACATTACATTGAGTTTATATAGCGGCAAAGGGTTTGCTCAGCGCTGTACAATAGAGGGGTGGACAATACATGAAACAGCACAGCAACTACAAACAGCACACGAGGGTTAGAGGGCCCTACACTTTCGAGCTTACAATCTAGGAGGGAGGGGGTAGTGGTACAGGAGGAAGTGGCTGTGGGGGATGGAGTGGTAGGAGGAATGAAGGAGAGCGGCAGTTAGGTGAGGGTGGGGTAGGGTTCCCTGAAGAGGTGGGTTTTCAGGGAGCGCTTGAAGGTGAGGAGGGAAGGTGACAGTCTGATGGATTGCGGTAGTGAGTTCCAGAGGATGGGGGAGGACCTGGAGAAGTCTTGCAGACGTGCGTGGGAGGAGGAGACCAGGGGGCAAGATAGGAGGTCCTGTGAAGAGCGAAGGGTAGGGTGATACCTGGGAATCAGGTCGGTGAGGTAGTTAGGGGCAGTGTTGTGAATGGCCTTATAGGTCAGAGTGAGCAGTTTGAATTTGATGCGTTGGGCGATAGGGAGCCAGTGGAGGGATAGGCAGAGGGGGGTGGCAGAGGTGGAGCGGTTGGTGAGGTGGATGAGTCTACCCGCTGAGTTCAGGATGGTCTGAAGCGGGGAGAGCCTGCACTGGGGTAGGCCGGTGAGGAGGGAGTTGCAGTAGTCCAGGCGTGAGATAATCAGGGAGTGTATGAGTAGTTTAGTGGTGTCTGGGGTAAGGAAGGAGCGTATTTTGGCAGTTTGCTGATAGTCAGGGGGTTGGGGACAAGCGGAGATCCAAGCAAAGTGGAAGTTCAGGTGGGTACTGGAGATTTTAGTCAACTAAAATACGACTAAAACTATAATTCCATTTTAGGCAAAATAATATGACTAAAACGAAATTGAATTTTGACATCAAAATTAACAATGAACCACATCTAAAGACTAGTATACATCGGTATATTACATATTTGTTCTTGAGTTTAGGTACACATTAACTATATTAAAGTCCTATTAGTGAAACCATTCAATACGGAGTACCCCCCCCAGTAGGGTCACCTTTGTGCCTTGCCAACTCATCTGTGTCTCCTTCCTTTTACAGCAGCACTACATGGAGAGTCAGACGCCTTGCATGTTTGTGGGGTGTAAATGGGACCTAGGTGAAGTAAAGCAACAGCATGGGATTTCACCCTCTGAGTTCTGTCACAAGCATCGCCTACCGCCTCCCTACCACTTCAGCTGCCAGGGGACCATGGACAGAACCATTTACAACAAGCTAGCTACAGCTGCCGCATTCCCGTGAGTATCCGGCCTAGGGACGCGGCTTATGTCAAAGGACGGGGGGGTGGGGCTTTGCGGGAAGAGAATATGTTCTCTTCTGCACATTAACTTATTTTCAGCCCTGATTTGTTAAAGGCAAGAATGCCAAACATACCTGAAAGGCACATGACCATGGGGCAAATGCTTTGTACCGACAGATTTGCCTGATGGCCATTATAGAAAGCAATTATTTATTGGAATTGTGCAAAAAAAAAAAAAAAAAACCACGCTCCCCTTGCTGTCTACAGTCTGTAGAATAATGTTCCGCTACATGATGTCTCACACAGACTGACTTTTAGTCTGCTTTCCCCTTTTATGGCAAGAAGTGTGTACTTCTGTGCCCTGCTAACTGTGAGACCCTGTTGCTGACGGTGATCACATGATCAGGAACCAAACTGATCAGTTCCCAGTTGTCAGGAGCTGCAGCTATGACACAGTCATCACATGGCTTTGTTTATAAACAAAGCAGGTCAGTGACAACTGCACTGTGAAGTAAAACAAGAAGAAGCGCACCAACCTTGCGCATTACCTCAGTAACCAAATTTATTTAGTAAAAGAATGGTACTCACAAACGGCGAATAAAAACAGGCATGTAAGTCCTCCCAGGGACTTCAAAGGCAAGAGGCCAGCGCGAATCCCATCATGGGGGTGGACACTCAGTGCATCTGACGCGTTTCGAAGGTCATGCCTTCTTCCTCAGCGCTTCTTCTTGTTTTACTTCACAGTTCTGTTCGGGCTTCCCCAGCCTTGGTTTGGAGCTGCACGACCTTGTATGCCCCGGTGGTTGTTTTGTTGGGATTTGATCTACTCACCACCGGCCTGGGTCCTGGAGCGCAGGAGAAATTGCATTTAGTGACAACTGCACTCCATACTAAGTAGTGGTGCTGCATACACTGCATCACACGTTAATGTGTGTCACAGCGATGCAATTTGATGGTGTCAGTAGGTCCTGAATGGTTCCCAATGCAAAATAAATCGATCCTGCTCTATTTTTTTTTTCTACACTGTAGTGCAGTTGCATTCTGTATATACTTTTGCAGTGCCATCCCAAATTAATGAGACCTTACCGCATCATACCATGCATGGTGTGTTGCAGTAACCCGGTGATGTGAACAGGTCATAAAGGAGACAGTATACAGCTTTTGAAAGATATTGTTTTGTCCATTTATCATTCTAAAATAAGAGACCTGAGCAGGAACGTTTTCAGAAGTATACCTGAGCAGGGACGTTTTCAGAAGTATACCTGAGCAGGGACATTTTAAGAAGTATACCTGAGCAGGACGTTTTAAGAAGTATACCTAATAAAAGCCTTACAAGTCCTTCAAATACCATGTAGAAATGATTCAAGAAGGCAAACTAGTTCCAGCAACAATGCCAAGTTAGGGGACACTGCTAACTGTAGTCTGGGCTCCTAGGCTACAGTGACTTCTGGTCACAAAAGGGTTAAATAGAGCAGAAACAAAGTGTACCATATGTCATCTCCCAGAGCCCTTGACAGCGACTGTTTCTCTTGCCTGTCTTTACAGCCACCTCCATGACACCGAACTCAGCACAGCATCGTTCTGGTTGCGTGTGGCGCTGGGAGCCACAGTCGCCGCTGTTGTGGGATTCACGCTCTACAAAGCACTTCTACGCAGCAAATAGCCATCATTACCTCCTACTACTCCAACACGAACCAGCCTGAAGACTTTTAACTCCCTCGAGCACTAACCACTGTGACTGACAGGGGAACAGCTGCTTTTTACATCAGCAAAACACCGACAATGGAGGGGGCGAGCCTCCTGCTGAAAGGGGCAGCCCTTTTCTCACAGGTCACCTAGATCTTCTCATCCCTTCTTAACCTTTTTCCTCCCTCTTGTGACACAGAAGAACTTTGTAAAGTTAAACTCAACTGGCCCAACTTAAGTTTTTTGTTTTTTTGTTTTTTTTTAATTTTAACTGTGTTTTTCTAGTCTATTAAAGGACAACTCCGCCCGGCTTTTGTTCTAAGTGATTGCCGGCAAGTGGAATCCAATGGCAACTTCCTATTTCTTCTGGACCTCAGCAAAGAAAACTCTACTTTCATTTCCATTCAGCTTAGTTGGAATGTCATCGTCAGAGGGTTCTCCATTATTTAGAGAGACACTGTCACTTTGCAGATACAGAGAACAGTGACAGTGTTTTTTTAACCCAAGCACCCCCCCATCCCTGCGTCACCTCTGTGTCAGCTGATGTTGTGACCTAGAGGGAGCATTGACGCCATGCCCTTGCCATGTGACAGAACTCAGCCTAATAGTTGGATGCTGGACCCAAACACTGTCACGTGGGAGGAGGTCACCTGCTCTCATATCCCTGGAAACACTACGTATTTTATACCGGCTTAAGCAGAGGAAGAAGTAGGGGGTTATTTCTGGATAGGTGAGCATCAAATGGGCAAAGTGACAGGGTCTCTTTAAAAAATATACCTGACTGATGAAATCCAGCTGTAGGAAAGTGACACCTTTGTTTTAGCCTTGCATGAAGGGGCAGAGACTGACTACTGTTAGCAAATCTTCATTCTTATAGCCTAACTCCAGGAATACTATGACGTTAAAGTGGCTGTAAACCTCTGACATGAAATATGAACAAAGCACATCCCTCTATAGTGTGTTCTTGTCTCAATTTAGAGCACTAAGTGTCATTTCTGTCTTCTGCCTCATTCCTCTGCCAACTGTCACTTCTGCCAATTGTATCTGACACCAAGAGAAAAAAAGGTAACAGGGAAGGGACCTCCAGCACACAGCTTGTGATTGACAGCTCTGTTCCTGTGTGCTGTGTGAAGGGGGGGTGTCCCTTCCCTCCAGTCAGCTCTCACTGACCTCTGCAGGGCGTGACTTCAGTTTTTCCACCCCTGCTTTCCGAAAGCTCAGACAAGGTGTATAAATTCTGCACTTTAAACAGCAGTAGAGGAGAGAGGGCTGCAAATAAACAGGTACAACGTATGTAGGAGGATTTGTTTCATGTCTGTGTATCATCTGAGACCAGTCACTTCCCTGGGTATATTTAAGGGTTTACAACCACTTTAAATAGTTTGTTTGGACCAAGCTGGTCAAAATGAACCATTTCCTTTACTAATTGATACAGTAGCTGTCAGCACTGTATAAACTGTATCCAGCTCTGTGTCCCGGCAGCGGTATGGGGACTACCTGTCCTGTTCCCAAAACTAAATCAAGCTGGGGCTGAGTGCCACTCAGCTATTCCCAGGTAGCCTTGTATTTTTATAAAGGAAAACAAGACTGCCTCTAATTGGCTGAGGTGGAGAGGCAAGTGGATGATATCACCATCTCCACCTCAGAGAAAGCCTTGTATTCATTCAGAAAAACTTGAGGCTTCCTATGATATCATCATCTCCACCTCAGCCAACCAGAGGAAGCCTTGTATTCATTCAGAAAAACTCGAGGTGTCCTATGATGTCACCATCTCCACCTCAGAGGAAGCCTTGTATTTATTCAGAAAAACTTGAGGCTTCTTTTGATGTCATCATCTCCACCTCAGCCAACCAGAGGAAGCCTTATATTCATTAGGCAAAACTCAAGGCTTCCTATGATGTCGTCATCTCCACCTCAGAGGAAGCCTTGTATTTACTCAGAAAAACTCGTGGCTTCCTATGATGTCACCATCTCCACCTCAGAGGAAGCCTTGTATTCATTCAGAAAAACTCAAGGCTTCCTATGATGTCACCATCTCCACCTCAGAGTAAGCCTTGTATTCATTCAGAAAAACTCGAGGTGTCCTATGATGTCACCATCTCCACCTCAGAGGAAGCCTTGTATTCATTCAGAAAAACTCAAGGCTTCCTATGATGTCACCATCTCCACCTCAGAGGAAGCCTTGTATTTATTCAGAAAAACTTGAGGCTTCTTTTGATGTCATCATCTCCACCTCAGCCAACCAGAGGTAGCCTTATATTCATTAGGCAAAACTCAAGGCTTCCTATGATGTCATCATCTCCACCTCAGAGGAAGCCTTGTATTCATTCACTAAAACTTGAGGCTTCCTCTGATGTCACCATCTCCATCTCAGAGGAAGCCTTGTATTTATTCAGAAAAACTGGAGGCTTCTTTTGATGTCATCATCTCCACCTCAGCCAACCGGAGGAAGCCTTCTATTCATTCAGAAAAACACAAGGCTTCCTGTGAATGGCTGAGGAGTGCTCAGCCTGACTTGCTTTTGTTTCGGGCACGGTACGGGAAGTCCCTGTGAACGCTGTTGGAAGACAGCACTGTATACTGTATGTAGCTGATGCTACATAGAATCATTGCATCAATTGGCAAAAAAAACAAAATGCTTTGTTAGGGCCATCTTAGTCCACACAAACTATTTCAAGTCGTGGTATTCCTGGAGTTCGGCTTTAAGCCTCTGAAAGGTATAAAAACCAGAAGCTCATGCAACCAACCAGTGGTCACTCACTTCCGTTTAGGGTAGCGTTCACGTTCAAAGGGTTAAACCGATATTTAGGCGGCTGGACTGAATTACCCGCTGGCTTTTTACACCTCTCAGATACTCCAATGGTGACAGTAACAGTCTGAAAATTCTGGCTCCACCATACCAAAGAGTCTCACTTCTCATCACTTATAATTAGAGAAAATTCACCAGAGAAAGTGGCAGTTCCTTAGAATGACTGAATGAAATGGGCGGAGCTGGGAACTGCAGAGAGTTTACTGTTGACATTCTTGAGTTGTAACAAACCAGTGGGGTGTTTAGTCCATGAGCTCTCAGACATGAAAGGTTTTCTTAAAGCACCAGGAGAGGCCAGCGCTACCTTGTCCTCAGTCAGCCCGCTACCCACATGTCACAGGCAAGTGATCATCTGCACTCTGATAATATCATCAATAATAAAACTTGATTGTTCTGAAAAGTGAACGCAGGTTTGCCCGGACCCTCCTCACTGCTGTTGCATTTCACCTGGAAAAAGCTACAATGAAATATGTCCAGGGAGAAGAATCTTGTGTTCATTGTTCAGAACAATAAAGTTTTATCAACGCAGAAGGCAGCAGGTCCTTTGTTTGCCTTGTTAGGGCACCCCCCCCCCCTCTAACTCCACTCAATGATTCTATCCTGCTTCTCCATTTTTCTGTCTGAGTCTTGTGTCCAATCCATGTGCAAGCTCCTTGTCTGTCTGTGTTGGAGCTTACACAGTGTTAGTAGCCACCTCCCCTCCCCCATGTGACATTGTTCACACTGACAATTGGCTGTCCAGGCCTGAACACTATGTCTTGGGAGGGAAGTTGCATACGCCTTTAAATCTGGAAGCACAACGTATTTTCAAGAAATCTGACGGATGAATGAAGCGGCGAGGGTATGCAGAAAAGGTTAATATCAGTAGTGAGGGGGTGCCCTATCAAGAGAACCTGTCATGTGTGCCCTGAGTAAACAAAGTGACAGATTTCTTGGCGGGCTGACCCTTTAAACCTGCTGTCTTTGCCTTGTTAGAACAATTCCGGTGAAGACCAAAGTGAACATATCGTCATGTCTTCAGGTTTTATTTTCATTTTTATATATTCTCTTTTTTTTTTTTTTTCTTGAATAAATGTGCTGATATTGGACCAATGAAATGTTTTCCTGTGATAGTTAGATCTGCTTTTTCATTGCCGGTTTAGAGGGGATGTTCTTACCGCATCTTAGGGGAAATCATAAGGACAGAAGAATGAAGTGGTGCAAATCCAGTTTGGCAGGTTAGCCGTATTGATATCGTTGATGCTTCTGTGCTAGGAAAAGACGTCTACATTATATTTACAACAAATTTGTTTCCCTCAAGTAGGCACACCCCTTATCGTGCCTATACATATGTTAGAATCATCGATAACCCAGTGGTTTAATTATTCCTAACTAATCTATAAAAACAAGTCACTGAATTTACTAAGCTTTAAATGGCATTAGTTCAGTTCCCTGTCCTAGGCCTGTGGGCTGCTTTAAATGCTGACAGCGCCATTTGGCTCCACCCCAAATACCACCCACAGCCCAATGTGCTCTGTGGCAGAAACAGGATTCTTGAATTCTCAGGTGAGCTGTGTCAGAGTGAAAAGGGTGCAATGGTGGAAGGGGTTGCAGAGCTGAAAAGGGTACAATGGTGAAAGCTGGTGCAGTGGTGGAAGAGGTTACAGAGCTGAAAAGGGTACAATGGTGGAAGAGGAGTTGCAGAGCTGAAAAGGGTACAATGGTGAAAGCTGGTGCAGTGGTGGAATGGGTTGCAGAGCTAAAAAGGGTGCAGTGGTGGAAGGGGTTGTAGAGCTGCAAAGGGTGCAATGGTGGAAGGGGTTGCAGAGCTGAAAAGGGTGCAATGGTGGAAGGGGTTGCAGAGCTGCAAAGGGCGCAATGGTGGAAGGGGTTGCAGAGCTGCAAAGGGCGCAATGGTGGAAGGGGTTGCAGAGCTGCAAAGGGTGCAATGGTGGAAGGGGTTGCTGAGCTGAAAATGGTGGAAAGGGTTGCAGAGCTGAAAAGGGTGCAATGGTGGAAGGGGTTGCAGAGCTGCAAAGGGTGCAATGGTGGAAGGGGTTGCAGAGCTGCAAAGGGTGCAATGGTGGAAGGGGTTGCAGAGCTGCAAAGGGTGCAATGGTGGAAGGGGTTGCTGAGCTGAAAATGGTGGAAAGGGTTGCAGAGCTGAAAAGGGTGCAATGGTGGAAGGGCTTGCAGAGCTGCAAAGGGTGCAATGGTGGAAGGGGTTGCAGAGCTGCAAAGGGTGCAATGGTGGAAGGGGTGCAGTGGTGGAATAGGTTGTAGCATGAAAAGGAGTTGAATTTGTTAGAGCTGAACCTAGTGGTGTATTTAGGTTTTTTGCTGCCCTAGGCAACACAAACGTTGGACGCCCTCCTCCCCGGTGGAGTGAGCCTGACAGTGACCCCCCGACCCGAGAAAGCATTCCACTAACACACACCCTCCCTGCGGTGTGAGCCTGACAGTGACCCCCCAAACTGAGAGAGCCATCCACTAACACCCCCCACCCCCGCCGGCAACAGGGAGAAAGACACTTACCTTCATATAGCTCTGGATATCCCCGGGAACGACAATCGGGCTCTGCATACACCATCCAGCAGCCCACAGCCTCTCTCAGATCTCACCTGGTCTTCATGCCGCATATGTCCCTTCTTCCAGGGGGCAGTGCTGCCCCCCTAAGAAATGCCACCCTAGGCAAATGCCTTGTGGTAAATACGCCCCTGGCTGAACCCCCCCTTGAAAAAGCTGCACCCTTGAAGTGATCTATGTTTTGACTTGAAGGACAAATAATTGATTCATATAAATGGCAGCCCCACCAGCTACTTCTATTCTGTTCCCTCCATTGCCAATCCATTCCCCCGTGGAAGTGACATGACATCTGTTGCTTTCTTGTTTCTAGGAATCATGTGACTTGCACCCCCTCCTCCTGACAGTGGTGCTGTTTGATGATTGGCTTCTCAGGTACCCAGCATTGCCACATGGGAGTCGGTGAGAATCCTCACTCCTGTGTAAGCTCCAAATGGATGTGCAGCCAATATTAGACTGTATCAGCGTTGCATGACTGCACAATTGTCAGTTAAAGTAGCGCAGTGCCGTATAACAAAAAATGGCCCGGTCAGGAAGGGGGGTAAATCTTCCGGAGGGCAAGTGAATGTAGAAATATATTCCAATGTTGCTAGTATCTGGTCCACACATGGCTTGTGTGTTCTGTGTACAGTGCGTTCTGGAGCTGCCATTTATACTATATATCCACTTCCTATACACAGATCCAATTGCAGTTTAATATTTCCTTTCCTGTCTCTGAAATCTTGTGGCAGGGCTGGGGGACAAGGCAGGCTTCTGGTGTCACACGTCACGTGACCTGCTAGTATCACAAATCATATGACCAGCAGACCAGGACATTTGGGCCGTCTTACTAGTCAAGGAGCCTTAAAGCAAACCTTTCCCAAGAGAAAATTGGAGGCTTCTATTACTGATATGTGATCCTATATTGGTTAAAAAAAAAAAAAAAGATCCACATCCTGCAGGATGCAGGTTTTCATGCTATCTCCCACTGTAACTGCTATACCTTTCACAATGTGTGTCTTCCCCGCATGGTATAGAACAGGCAGCTCAAGCTATTCCTCTCACCAGCAATATATCAGTACTCTTGGTTTTAAGTAGCTTTTGCAATTTGAGAGCCAATTAAATACTGATAAGGGTAGAGCGGTTCACGATGAGCAATATTATCCCCCAACCTTGTCCAAACCTTCATTTTTTTTATTTTATTTTTTTTTTTTAATCTGAATTATTTGTTTTGTACAGGGGTCTCCAAACTTTCTTAACAAAGGGCCAGTTTACTGACTTTCTTACTTTAGGAGGGCCGGACTGTGGCCATTGGGAGTAGAAAAGGTCCTGACATCAGTTGGAAAAAACAATGTCCAATCGTTGGTGTCACTGGGAGGAATTGTACCTCTTCATTGGAGGAATGGTGCCTCATCATTGATATCATTGGGCCCCATTGTTGGTGTCATTGGGAGGAATTGTGCCTCATCATTGATGTCATTGGGCCTCATTGTTGGTGTCACTGGGAGGAATTGTGCCTCGTCATTGATATCATTGGGCCCCATTGTTGGTGTCACTGGGAGGAATTGTGCCTCGTCATTGATATCATTGGGCCCCATTGTTAGTGTCACTGGGAGGAATTGTGCCTCGTCATTGATGTCATTGGGCCCCATTGTTGGTGTCATTGGGAGGAATTGTGCCTCGTCATTGATATCATTGGGCCCCATTGTTGGTGTCACTGGGAGGAATTGTGCCTCGTCATTGATATCATTGGGCCCCATTGTTAGTGTCACTGGGAGGAATTGTGCCTCGTCATTGATGTCATTGGGCCCCATTGTTAGTGTCACTGGGAGGAATTGTGCCTCGTCATTGATGTCATTGGGAGGAATTGTGCCTCGTCATTGATGTCATTGGGCTCCATTGTTGGTGTCACTGGGAGGAATTGTGCCTCGTCATTGATATCATTGGGCCCCATTGTTGGTGTCACTGGGAGGAATTGTGCCTCGTCATTGATATCATTGGGCCCCATTGTTAGTGTCACTGGGAAGAATTGTGCCTCATCATTGATATCATTTGACCCCATTGTTGGTGTCATTGGGAGAAACTGTGTTGCATCATTGATCTCATTGGGTGCAATTGAGAATGTCACCAGCACACCGAAGATCACCAATATGGGTCCAAAAGTTTTAATAGCTGCTGTAACTATGTGATCGTTAATTAAAACTTTTGGACCCATATTGGTGATCCTCGGTGTGCTGGTGACATTTTCCCTGCTGATTCTGTTCCGTTCCAGCCGACGGTCCCTGCAGCACCCACTTATACACACAGCCATTTTTAATGCAGGAACGTGTGCGTTTGGATTGTACACTTGCATTGGGAGGAATTGCACCCCATTCTTGGTGTCATTGGGAGGAATTGTGCCCCTTCATAGTTGTCATTGGGAGGAATTGCACCCCATTCTTGGTGTCATTGGGACGAATTGTTCCCCTTCATAATTGTCATTGGGAGGAATTGCACCCCTTCATTGGTGTCAGTGGGGGGGAATTCTGCCCCACTGTTGGTATCAATGGGTGAAATAGTGTCCCAAGGGCCAGATAAAAGCAAGCAAAGGGCCACATTTGGCCCCTGGGCCGCAGTTTGGAGACCATTGGTTTAGTATATACTTTAGCTATGTGTCCCCTGCTTGAGATAGGTAAGCTGGAATTCACCTTTACTGCACACTTCAAAATACACAAAAACGATTAGATTCAGCCACAGATCCTTGGGTTATGGTGTTGGAAAGCACGTTTAATTTGGTGCAAAATGAACTGTGGGCACTTTTGTTCTATGCAAAGCTTCTTGAAAAGGCATGCTGGGACTTGTAGTTGTAGACTGGATAAAGCACTGTGTAGCCCCTCCCCCCACCTTAATTTCACAACAGCATATTTTTCCCTAAGCACTCAGCAATGTCACAGATCCCGTCTGAGGGATACAAATAAAGAGCGATATTTTATCAATCATCTCCGTTGGCTACAGACTGGCAGTATTGTAATGTTTGGTCCGGAGGAGGATATCTATGGTTTGTTTTTTTACTGTGCTGAAACTCAATGAGAACCGATTACAATTCTGGACTGAAATAGAATGGAAGACACAAATGTTTCTTTAATAAATATTGGATGATCTCTGTGAATAAAGGTTTTATAATTGCTGCAATGCCGTCTGGGGATTTATTTCATTGGTCTGCTGGATGGAAGTGACTTGTAGCTTGTCTTAGGAGGTGAAAGTCAATGAGGTGAGCGGAGTCCTCTAATACTGCATAGAGCATTTCAGGAGAGGGGGGTCAGAGGAAAGAGCGGAGTCCTCCAGCAGTGCAGAGTATTTCAGGAGAGGAGAGTTACAGAGGAAGGAGCGGAGTCCTCCAGCAGAGCCGAGTATTTCAGGAGAGGAGCGTTATAGAGGAAAGAGCGGAGTCCTCCAGCAGAGCAGAGTATTTTAAGGAGAGGAGTTATAGAGGAAGAGGCGGAGTCCTCCGGCAGCGCAGAGTATTTCAGGAGAGGAGTTATAGAGGAAGGGGCGGAGTCCTCCAGCAGTGCAGAGTATTTCAGGAGAGGAAGGAGCCGAGTCCTCCAGCAGACCAGAGTATTTCAGGAGAGGAGAGTTATAGAGGAAGAGGCGGCGTCCTCCAGCAGAGCAGAGTATTTCGGGAGAGGAGAGTTATAGAGGAAGAGGCGGAGTCCTCCGGCAGCGCAGAGTATTTCAGGAGAGGAGTTATAGAGGAAGAGGCGGAGTCCTCCGGCAGCGCAGAGTATTTCAGGAGAGGAGTTATAGAGGAAGGGGCGGAGTCCTCCAGCAGTGCAGAGTATTTCAGGAGAGGAAGGAGCCGAGTCCTCCAGCAGACCAGAGTATTTCAGGAGAGGAGAGTTATAGAGGAAGAGGCGGCGTCCTCCAGCAGAGCAGAGTATTTCGGGAGAGGAGAGTTATAGAGGAAGAGGCGGCGTCCTCCAGCAGTGCAGAGTATTTCAGGAGAGGAGTTATAGAGGAAGGAGCGGAGTCCTCCAGCAGTGCAGAGTATTTCAGGAGAGGAGAGTCATAGAGGAAGGAGCGGAGTCCTCCAATGGTGCAGAGTATTTCAGGAGAGGAGAGTTATAGAAGAAGGAGCGGAGTCCTCTGGCAGAGCAGAGTATTTCAGGAGAGGGGAGTTAGAGGAAGGAGCGGAGTCCTCCGGCAGAGCAGAGTATTTCAGGAGAGGAGAGTTAGATGAAAGAGTAGAATCTTCCAGAACAGCACAGAGTATTTCAGGAGAGGAGAGTTATAGAGGAAGGAGCGGAGTCCTCCAGCAGCGCAGAGTATTTCAGGAGAGGAGTTATAGAGGAAGGAGCGGAGTCCTCCAGCAGTGCAGAGTATTTCAGGAGAGGAGAGTTATAGAGGAAGGAGCGGAGTCCTCCAGCAGTGCAGAGTATTTCAGGAGAGGAGAGTTATAGAGGAAGGAGCGGAGTCCTCCAGCAGGGCAGAGTATTTCAGGAGAGGAGAGTTATAGAGGAAGGAGAAGAGTCCTCCAGAATAGCACAATGTTTTTCAGGAGAGGAAAGTTAGATGAAAGAGTAGAATCTTCCAGAACAGCACAGAGTATTTCAGGAGAGGAGAGTTAGAGGAAGGCACAGAGTCTTCCAGCAATATACAAAATTTCAGGACAGAAGTAGAAAGGAGAAGTACAGAGCCCTCCGGAATGGCACAGTGTATTTCGGGAGTGAAGAGTTGGAGGAAGGAGAAGACTCCTCCCGCAGTTGCAAGTGCATTTCAGGAAAAGAGAGAGGCTGGAGCAGAGTCCCCAAGAATGTCAGGATTATTTTTGAAGAGGAGAGTTAGAGAGAAGAGCAGTCTCTTCCAGATTAGCAGAGTATTTCAGAAGAGGAGAGTAATAGAGGAAGGAGAAGAGTCCTCCAGCAGTGCAGAGTATTTCAGGAAAGGAGAGGTAGATAGAAGGTGCAGAGTCCTTCAGAATAGCATGGCATTAAGGAAAGGACAGACTCCTTTTAGCAGTTCATAGCATTTCAGGAGAGGAGAGTTATATATAAGAAGCAGAGTCCTCCATCAGTTTAAATCACTTCCGGAGATTTATAATTTAGGAGCATATTCCTCCTGGCAAGAATTTTTCGGAAGAGGAAAGTTAAATAGGAAAAGGAGCAGAGTCCTCCAGAATAGCACAAAGTATTTCAGGAGAGGAGAGCTATTTAGAGGAAGGAGCTGACTGCTCCGGCAGGGCAGTGTGTTTTAGGAGAGGAGAGCTCTAGGTAGGAGTTGAGTCCTCCAGCAGTGCAGAGTACTTCAGGAGAAGAGAGAGGAATGAGCAGATTCTTCCTGCAGTGCAGAGTATCTCAGGAGAGGAGAGTCAGAGGATGGAACATAGCCCCTCCAGTTAAACAGTATTTCAGAAGAAGAGAGTTAAATCAAGGATCAGAGTCCTCCAGCAGTGCAGAGTATTTCTGGAGTGGAACGTCCAAGGAAGGAGCAGAGTCCTTCAGCAATGCAAAGTATTTGAGTAGATGGCGGAAGAAGAGATGAAACCAGACCTCGGGAATGTCCCAGTCACCATAGTATCCTGCGCAGTAAGAAGTAATGGCTTCGCTGTCTTTGCTGTGTAGATTTATTGTCCTGTGAACTTCTGCTATAGCCTGAAATTGTCCCTGTATGTCTAATGCCATCATAAATCCCAGAGGTTCTCCTCCATAAACCTTCTAGGACGGCTGAGGTTCCGGGTTCTACAACAATGTTTACAGAAATTCAAGTTTAATTGTATGAGTGATAGTGTGCAGGGACAGGAATCGTTTTATCATATTCTAAAATATTATTATGGTTCTTTTTATTTTTGCTACAACTATCGCATTTGTCCAAAGTTGTGCTCCCTTGTCATAGAGTAACTGTGCAAACAGGTCTCCTCCTACCTGTACTAGAGTTAAGATGGCCATACACTAGTAGAATGTTCATTCAATTTTCTAATCCCCAGTGGGATCAAATTGGCGTTCATTTTCAACTGCAGTGATGGAAGAATTCGAAGGCACGGGATGGAAATTTGATTCTCAGAAGAGCAAATTTTTAATGTGAATGTGGTTTCCGTTTGGGAGAGTCCATTCATTCCAAAATCTATTGTTATAAGCCTGTGGTCCCCAAACTGCAACCTTCAGGATGGATATGGACCTTTGCTTGCCTTTATCTGTCCCTTGGGACACCATGTCGCCCACTGACACCAATGATGGGACACTATTCCTCCCAATAATACTAACAATGGACCACTATTCCTCCCACTGATACCAATGATGGGGCACTATTCCTCCCAATAATACTAACAATGGACCACTATTCCTCCCACTGATACCAATGATGGGACACTATTCCTCCCACTGACACCAATGACGGGGCACTATTCCTCCCACTGATACCAATGACGGGGAACTATTCCTCCCACTAATTCCAATGATGGAGCACTATTCCTCCCACTGACACCAATGATGGGGCACTATTCCTCCCCCTGATACCAATGATGGGACACTGTTCCTCCCACTGATACCAATGATGGGGCACTGTTCCTCCCACTGATGCCAATGATGGGGCACTATTCCTCCCACTGATGCCAATGATGGGGGACTGGTCCTCCCACTGATGCCAATGATGGGGGACTGTTCCTCCCACTGATACCAATGATGGGGCACTGTTCCTCCCACTGATGCCAATGATGGGGGACTGTTCCTCCCACTGATGCCAATGATGGGGGACTGTTCCTCCCACTGATGCCAATGATGGGGGACTGTTCCTCCCACTGATACCAATGATGGGACACTGTTCCTCCCACTGATACCAATGATGGGACACTGTTCCTCCCACTGATACCAATGATGGGACACTGTTCCTCCCACTGATACCAATGATGGGGCACTGTTCCTCCCACTGATACCAATGGTGGGGGACTATTCCTCCCACTGATACCAATGATGGGGGACTATTCCTCCCACTGATACCAATGATGGGGGACTATTCCTCCCACTGATACCAATGATGGGGGACTATTCCTCCCACTGATACCAATGATGGGACACTATTCCTCCCACTGATACCAATGATGGGACACTATTCCTCCCACTGATACCAAGGATGGGGCACTATTCCTCCCACTGATACCAAGGATGGGGGACTATTCCTCCCACTGATACCAATGATGGGACACTATTCCTCCCACTGATACCAATGATGGGACACTATTCCTCCCACTGATACCAATGATGGGACACTATTCCTCCCACTGATACCAATGATGGGGCACTATTCCTCCCACTGATACCAAGGATGGGGGACTATTCCTCCCACTGATACCAATGATGGGACACTATTCCTCCCACTGATACCAATGATGGGGCACTATTCCTCCCACTGATACCAATGATGGGGGACTATTCCTCCCACTGATACCAATGATGGGGCGCTATTCCTCCCACTGATACCAATGATGGGGGACTATTCCTCCCACTGATACCAATTATGGGGGACTATTCCTCCCACTGATACCAATGATGGGGGACTATTCCTCCCACTGATACCAATGATGGGACACTATTCCTCCCACTGATACCAATGATGGGGCACTATTCCTCCCACTAATACTAACAATGGACCACTATTTCTCCCACTGATACCAATGATGGGCCACTATTCCTCCCACTGATACCAATGATGGACCACTATTCCTCCCACTGATACCAATGATGGGGCACTATTCCTCCCACTGACACCAATGATGGGACACTATTCCTCCCACTAATACTAACAATAGACCACTATTTCTCCCACTGATACCAATGATGGACCACTATTCCTCCCACTGATACCAATGATGGGGCACTATTCCTCCCACTGACACCAATGATGGGACACTATTCCTCCCACTGACACCAATGATGGGACACTATTCCTCCCACTAATACTAACAATGGACCACTATTCGTCCCACTGATACCAATGATGGGGCACTATTCCTCCCACTAATACTAACAATGGACCACTATTCCTCCCACTGATACCAATGATGGGGCACTATTCCTCCCACTGATACCAATGATGGGACACTATTCCTCCCACTGATACCAATGATGGGGCACTATTCCTCCGCCTAATACTAACAATGGACCACTATTTCTCCCACTGATACCAATGATGGACCACTATTCCTCCCACTGATACCAGTGATGGACCACTATTCCTTCCACTGATACCAATGATGGGACACTATTCCTCCCACTGATGCCAATGATGGGGGACTGTTCCTCCCACTGATGCCAATGATGGGGGACTGTTCCTCCCACTGATACCAATGATGGGACACTGTTCCTCCCACTGATACCAATGATGGGACACTGTTCCTCCCACTGATACCAATGATGGGACACTGTTCCTCCCACTGATACCAATGATGGGGCACTATTCCTCCCACTGATACCAATGATGGGGGACTATTCCTCCCACTGATACCAATGATGGGGCGCTATTCCTCCCACTGATACCAATGATGGGGGACTATTCCTCCCACTGATACCAATTATGGGGGACTATTCCTCCCACTGATACCAATGATGGGGGACTATTCCTCCCACTGATACCAATGATGGGACACTATTCCTCCCACTGATACCAATGATGGGGCACTATTCCTCCCACTAATACTAACAATGGACCACTATTTCTCCCACTGATACCAATGATGGGGCACTATTCCTCCCACTGATACCAATGATGGACCACTATTCCTCCCACTGATACCAATGATGGGGCACTATTCCTCCCACTGACACCAATGATGGGACACTATTCCTCCCACTAATACTAACAATAGACCACTATTTCTCCCACTGATACCAATGATGGACCACTATTCCTCCCACTGATACCAATGATGGGGCACTATTCCTCCCACTGACACCAATGATGGGACACTATTCCTCCCACTGACACCAATGATGGGACACTATTCCTCCCACTAATACTAACAATGGACCACTATTCGTCCCACTGATACCAATGATGGGGCACTATTCCTCCCACTAATACTAACAATGGACCACTATTCCTCCCACTGATACCAATGATGGGGCACTATTCCTCCCACTGATACCAATGATGGGACACTATTCCTCCCACTGATACCAATGATGGGGCACTATTCCTCCGCCTAATACTAACAATGGACCACTATTTCTCCCACTGATACCAATGATGGACCACTATTCCTCCCACTGATACCAGTGATGGACCACTATTCCTTCCACTGATACCAATGATGGGGCACTATTCCTCCCACTGATGCCAATGATGGGGGACTGTTCCTCCCACTGATGCCAATGATGGGGGACTGTTCCTCCCACTGATACCAATGATGGGACACTGTTCCTCCCACTGATACCAATGATGGGACACTGTTCCTCCCACTGATACCAATGATGGGACACTGTTCCTCCCACTGATACCAATGATGGGGCACTGTTCCTCCCACTGATACCAATGGTGGGGGACTATTCCTCCCACTGATACCAATGATGGGGGACTATTCCTCCCACTGATACCAATGATGGGGGACTATTCCTCCCACTGATACCAATGATGGGGGACTATTCCTCCCACTGATACCAATGATGGGACACTATTCCTCCCACTGATACCAATGATGGGACACTATTCCTCCCACTGATACCAAGGATGGGGCACTATTCCTCCCACTGATACCAAGGATGGGGGACTATTCCTCCCACTGATACCAATGATGGGACACTATTCCTCCCACTGATACCAATGATGGGACACTATTCCTCCCACTGATACCAATGATGGGACACTATTCCTCCCACTGATACCAATGATGGGGCACTATTCCTCCCACTGATACCAAGGATGGGGGACTATTCCTCCCACTGATACCAATGATGGGACACTATTCCTCCCACTGATACCAATGATGGGGCACTATTCCTCCCACTGATACCAATGATGGGGGACTATTCCTCCCACTGATACCAATGATGGGGCGCTATTCCTCCCACTGATACCAATGATGGGGGACTATTCCTCCCACTGATACCAATTATGGGGGACTATTCCTCCCACTGATACCAATGATGGGGGACTATTCCTCCCACTGATACCAATGATGGGACACTATTCCTCCCACTGATACCAATGATGGGGCACTATTCCTCCCACTAATACTAACAATGGACCACTATTTCTCCCACTGATACCAATGATGGACCACTATTCCTCCCACTGATACCAATGATGGACCACTATTCCTCCCACTGATACCAATGATGGGGCACTATTCCTCCCACTGACACCAATGATGGGACACTATTCCTCCCACTAATACTAACAATAGACCACTATTTCTCCCACTGATACCAATGATGGACCACTATTCCTCCCACTGATACCAATGATGGGGCACTATTCCTCCCACTGACACCAATGATGGGACACTATTCCTCCCACTGACACCAATGATGGGACACTATTCCTCCCACTAATACTAACAATGGACCACTATTCGTCCCACTGATACCAATGATGGGGCACTATTCCTCCCACTAATACTAACAATGGACCACTATTCCTCCCACTGATACCAATGATGGGGCACTATTCCTCCCACTGATACCAATGATGGGACACTATTCCTCCCACTGATACCAATGATGGGGCACTATTCCTCCGCCTAATACTAACAATGGACCACTATTTCTCCCACTGATACCAATGATGGGGCACTATTCCTCCCACTGATACCAGTGATGGACCACTATTCCTTCCACTGATACCAATGATGGGGCACTATTCCTCCCACTGATACCAACGATGGGGCGCTATTCCTCCCACTGATACCAATGATGGGGCACTATTCCTGCCACTGATACCAATGATGGGGCACTATTCCTCCGCCTAATACTAACAATGGACCACTATTTCTCCCACTGATACCAATGATGGACCACTATTCCTCCCACTGATACCAGTGATGGACCACTATTCCTTCCACTGATACCAATGATGGGGCACTATTCCTCCCACTGATACCAACGATGGGGCGCTATTCCTCCCACTGATACCAATGATGGGGCACTATTCCTCCCACTGATACCAACGATGGGGCGCTATTCCTCCCACTGATACCAATGATGGGGCACTATTCCTCCCACTGACACTGATGATGGGGCACTATTCCTCCCACTGACACCGATGATGGGGCACTATTCCTCCCACTGACACAGATGATGGGGCACTATTCCTCCCACTGATACCAATGATGGGGCACTATTCCTCCCACTGACACCGATGATGGGGCACTATTCCTCCCACTGACACCGATGATGGGGCACTTTTCCTCCCACTGACACAGATGATGGGGCACTATTCCTCCCACTGATACCAATGATGGGGCACTATTCCTCTCACTGACACCGATGATGGGGCACTATTCCTCCCACTGACACCAATGATGGGGCACTATACCTCCCACTGATACCAATGATGGGGCACTATACCTCCCACTGATACCAATGGTGGGGCACTATTCCTCCCACTGACACCAATGATGGGGCACTATTCCTCCCACTGATACCAATGGTGGGGCACTATTCCTCCCACTGATACCAATGGTGGGGCACTATTCCTCCCACTGACACCAATGATGGGGCACTATTCCTCCCACTGACACCAATGATGGGGCACTATTCCTCCCACTGACACAGATGATGGGGCACTATTTACTCTCACTGACACCAGGGCACTTTCTAATCCCACTGGCCCCAGTCTGGTCCCCCCCTAAAGCCTCAAGGGCAGTAAACTGGCCGTTTATTCAGAAAGCTTAGAGACTCCTGTTATAAACAAATGTTGAAGTTCTTTTGAACTACATTTGTCAAATCACTGAATGTTCTGAGAAATTATAGTATAAATGTTGCTCAAAAATTGACTAGTGTATGGCCAGATTCAGGTATACTTTATGTGAAGATCAATGACACCTGTATGAAATGTTTGTGGATGTGACATTTGCACAATCAGGGTGAAAATTGCCTTACTTCCTCTATTGTGTGTAATTCCTATTCCGCCCCCGCCATGTAGGGACCAAAATACTCTTTTTTTTTTTTCTTTTTAACCTGATTGAGGTATTTGTGGGGAAAAATAAACACATAATGGGCACTAGATGGGGCTGACGATGTGGGAATCACACATAATGGAGGAAGCACAGCAATTTTTGCCCTGATTGTGCAGATGTTGTATACATAGACACCATCATGTCACAATTGACACTACCACCTACTACAGAGAACTGGGGAGAGACTTTGCAATGGAGCCCTGTGATTCTTGGTTGTGCCCCATGTCCCTGCTAGACGATAAGGTGCCAAATGGCCTTCCATGGAACCAAAGGTCACCGGTGGATTAGAAGCTGCAGGTTTCCTCTGGTTCCCAGTCACCATGTAGCCAGCAGTTTCATATCTCATCTTTCTGGCTGTTTGTTTATTGTCTGCATATATGTGGGCGATCCATGTGTGGGCAAGCTGCGGAAATCTTCACACTTACATTTTCTTGGCAAACTATCTTCAACAAGTTAAACACATTGGAAAACATTTCAGATAACTGCAGCGACAACATCGTTTTCTAATTAGAACGAGAAAAACACATAGCTACAAAGAATGTATTAATTACGGATACAAAGTAGAGCTTTATTAAAGTGTTACTAAACCCCGGACCCTGCATTCACTATATCCGGTCTCCCTAGACCCTGCATTCACTATATCTGGTCTCCCTAGACCCTGCATTCACTATATCTGGTCTCCCTAGACCCTGCATTCACTATATCTGGTCTCCCTAGACCCTGCATTCACTATATCCGGTCTCCCCGGACCCTGCATTCACTATATCTGGTCTCCCCGGACCCTGCATTCACTATATCCGGTCTCCCCGGACCCTGTATTCACTATATCCGGTCTCCCCGGCCCCTGCATTCACTATATCCGGTCTCCCTAGACCCTGCATTCACTATATCTGGTCTCCCTAGACCCTGCATTCACTATATCTGGTCTCCCTAGACCCTGCATTCACTATATCTGGTCTCCCTAGACCCTGCATTCACTATATCCGCTCTCCCCGGACCCTGCAGTCACTATATCCGGTCTCCCCGGACCCTGCATTCACTATATCCGGTCTCCCCGGACCCTGTATTCACTATATCCGGTCTCCCCGGCCCCTGCATTCACTATATCCGGTCTCCCCGGACCCTGCATTCACTATATCCGGTCTTCCCGGACCCTGCATTCTCTATATCCGGTGTCCCCGGACCCTGCATTCACTATATCCGCTCTCCCCGGACCCTGCATTCTCTATATCCGGTCTCCCCGGACCCTGCATTCACTATATCCGGTCTCCCCGGACCCTGCATTCACTATATCCGGTCTCCCCGGACCCTGCATTCACTATATCCGGTCTCCCCGGACCCTGCATTCACTATATCCGGTCTCTCCGGACACCGCATTCACTATATCTGGTCTCCCCGGACCCTGCATTCACTATATCTGGTCTCCCCGGACCCTGCATTCACTATGTCTGGTCTCCCCAGACCCTGCATTCACTATATCCGCTCTCCCCGGACCCTGCATTCACTATATCTGATCTCCCACAGTACACACAACATGGAAACGCAATTATTTTAGTAAATAGAAACTGTTAAATAACTTTTCTCATCAGCAGTGTCCAGCGAAGCACTGGTTAAAGCTTGTAGGAGTTTTCATTCTGCTCTAGGAGGATGCAGGAAAAAAAAAAACAACTCTCTAGCAACACACACCAAACAGAGCATGTGTTGAGTGACTCCCCACGATATGTCTTAACAGATGATAAGAGGGGCACTGGAAGAAGGGGAGGATCAGAGAAGACAGGATCAAACAGCCTTTTTACACAATGCAGAGGATTAACCCCTTAGGTCTCACAGTGAGTATAACAGGCATGCTTTACTGCATCTACAGACTGATTGTACTGCTGGGGGTTAGTAACACTTTAACACTCAAGCTCAGATACTCCTACAGTCTCATCTGCTGCTGCTGGAGAGGTCAGCTCTTCCCTCTGCATCCATTTTCAGTTTACAAAGTTAAAATTCTGTGCTTATAAAATCTTAAAGCTGAATGAATCCTGCATTTCAAAATTTGCAAACAGGCAGCATGACAGGTCTCCTTTATGGAGAGACCTGGGGTCTATAAGACCGCACATCTCTCCTCTACAATGGAAAACATCAGATAAACAAAAATTGATCTAATACTCCCCCCCCCAAAAAAAAAAAGGCATTGTGTACATTGGCTGTAAACAGGAAGTGACATCATGCTGTTGCTCCCGGCCTCCTAGATCACAGGTTTCAAACTGGCGGCCCTCCAGCTGTTGCCAAACTACAATTCCCATGAGACATTGCAAGATTGACAGTTACAAGCATGACTCCCGGAGTCAGAGGCATGATGGGACTTGTAGTTTCGCAACAGCTGGAGGGCCGCCAGTTTGACACTCCTGTCCTACATCATAGAGCTGATGGAAGCCATCTTTTCTTTGTCCATCTCTTTAGCCAAGCATCAGACTGGTTCCCTGACTTCCCAATGAGAAAGGGAAGCCCAAGATCCAGTGAAAAGCGACCCCTCCCGCCACTTCTAAAAGTCATCCAGCAACTTTCAGAAACACAGCGCCAGTTGAGGAAAATGTGAATAGCGGAGTTATGGCATCCAGCTGCAGCCACAACCCCGATAAACCACTTCAAAACCAAAACGTACATTTACCATTAGGTGGTCTTGATGTGTGCGAACCCTCACCTTGTAAAACCACCCATTCAGTTTAAAATAGAAATGAAAGGCAAAACGTTTGTGTGTGAAAGGGAAAAAAAACATTGCGCTTAGATAAGTAAACTAAAAACTGCCAACACTGTGAGTTCAGGAACATAAACTGAAAAGAAATGAAACATGCATGGACAGCATGCGTGGACAGTTAGCACTTTATCCGACGACGCATGGGGGTTTATTTACTAAAGCTGGAGAGTCCAAAATCAGACTCCCTTCTGCATAGAAACCAATCAGCTTCTAACCTCAGCTTGTTCAATGAAGCTTTGGCAATGAAACCTGGAAGCTGATTGGTTTCTATGCAGAAGGGAGTCTGATTTTGGACTCTCCAGCTTTAGTAAATAAACCCCATGCTGTCCACGATTGGCACCTTTGATTTCTTGTCTCTGTTTTTATGACCTTCATGGCTTGTGAGTATGTTTTTGCATCTTTTTAATACATTTATGGTTTTTGCGTTAATGCACGAGGAGCGTGCGCCCTGTTTTGTTTTTTTTCTGCTAGTATCAAGATTCCCCGATCTATCAAGGGTGGCACCTCAGCCAGTGCACTATTCCATTCTGAGTGCAGCGAGAGAGGTTTGAGTGCCAGTTTCTGGTTACTGTTGAAACAGAAAGAATTTCAAGCCTTAAAATTGTGGGTGCCTTTGAAACAGCATCAAACATTGGTACCCAAGTCCTGCATAGAAAACGCTATAAAACCGTTTACAGGTCTTCAGTTAAGAGTTAGTGACGGGTCTACTATGTGAACGGCCACAATAGAAAAGAATGACTTCTTGATGTTAAGCGTTGTCATGTAAAGGGTTTGATTTCTCAGGTAAGAATGAGGCTTACGCACATTTTAAAGATTGAGTCAGGGACCCCAGTGCTGTATGGCAGAAGCACTAAATGCTAGGCCACCATGCTGCATTCATTTGTGTCTTTTGTATCTGCCTGACTTTGGTTTTAACCAGGTTTGGGCAACTGTGCCAAAATTGGATTGACTTTAGGTAGGCCTAAGTTTGGCTCAGATTTCAGAGTCTGCAATAGCCGGTGTGATCCTGAACACAAAGAGAAAGCTTTGTGTTCCCAATTTTAGTAGGCCAATATCTCCTCTGTGTCAGACCTTCCGCTGAGTACAGAATGCAGGAACGGGTACGCAGGCAATCCCATGGCTTTTTTTTTAATTTTTGTTTAGAGATGGAAGAGGAAAAACATGAGCCTGAAATCTCTGGCATCTTGGAGAAAAGAAGGCAAAATTTGGTGAGTGATTGATGCATTCATTTGTGTCTTTTGTATCTGCCTAACTTTGGTTTTAACCAGGTTTGGGCAACTGTGCCAAAATTGGATTGACTTTAGGTAGGCCTAAGTTTGACTCAGATTTCAGAGTCTGCAATAGCCGGTGTGATCCTGAACACAAAGAGAAGGCTTTGTGTTCCCAATTTTAGTAGGCCAATATCTCCTCTATGTCAGACCTTCCGCTGAGTACAGAATGAAGGAAAGGGTACGCAGGCAATCCCATGGCTTTTTTTTTAATGTTTGTTTAGTGATGGAAGAGGAAAAACATGAGCCTGAAATCTCTGGCATCTTGGAGAAGAGAAGGCAAAATTTGGTGAGTGATTGATGCATTCATTTGTGTCTTTTGTATCTGCCTAACTTTGGTTTTAACCAGGTTTGGGTAACTGTGCCAAAATTGGATTGACTTTAGGTAGGCCTAAGTTTGGCTCAGATCTCAGAGTCTGCAATAGCCGCTGCGATCCTGAACACAAAGATAAAGCTTTGTGTTCCCAATTTTAGTAGGCCAATCTATCTCAGACCTTCCGCTGAGTACAGAATGCAGGAACGGTACGCAGGTAATCCCATGGCTTATTATTACATTTTTGTTTTGCCTGAAGTTCTTCTAATCAACTTTCATTTTAAGTCACCAGATCCCTTAATACAAGCCCGATTATTCATTTATAAGCAGCTTTCCAGTGGAGGCAATGATGATCATCAATGATTCATCTTAAGAGACCAGTAGATAATCTGCAATTATGTAACCGGATCATGTTGACCTGTGTATAACACTGTTGAATTCCCATGCCAGGTAAAAGGAATAATCAGGCTGAACTTTGACAGAAGCAATAACTCGTAAAAGATAGCAAAGTCCACAGAGTAGTGTATGAAGGTTTTCCGGGTTCTGGAGCCAACGGAGGCTGGTATATCCACAGCCAGTATACGCAAACCAAGGCTGTGCCAAGTGGGGCACTGACAAGGATAAGGGAACTGGACGAGGGAGGGTGGGCTGTGCCAAGTGATGGAAGAGGAAAAACATGAGACTGAATTCTCTGGCATCTTGGAGAAGAGAAGGCAAAATTTGGTGAGTGATTACCATAACTGGGAACATTACTGACTCTGAGATCATTGCTGGTGTTTGGACCTTCTTTTCTTGGAAAAAGTTTCTGTACCTGTCTGTGGCCTGCACTTACTGCAATCCCAGTGCTTTGCCCATGCAGGGTAAGGCAACAGGTTTGCTTTTACCCATCTCCACCACCCAGCCAAATATCTTCAATGTTCCTCCACTCCTTCACCTCTCCATTAAGCAAGGAGCATATAAATACCGGGTATGCCTAGGGATAGAGGGGCACATTACCTCCCCTTTTCGCATGTGACCACACTGGAGTAATTGGCACTTTGTCGCCACATGGTGTCGACTCTATTAAAACCAATGGAGAGCCTACATGGGGTATAGAGAGAAGCGGTAGATAAAAGAAAAGGTGAACTGCTAGGAAGAGAGTGCACGGCTGTTGCTTTACCTGATATAGAATGATGTAAAATGAGCATAAAACTACTAAATTCTAAAATGTAAAAGTCATTACTGCTATAAACTGAACAAGAAAAAAAAATTTAACTTTGATAACCATAATCTGGAATTTGTCCAAACCTGAAACCTTTTGTTTACTTTGTCCATACCGGTGTTGGCCTATCTTCTCTTCACTACCTTTGGCCTACTTTGCCCACCCTACGTTCTTCCCATTTTGTCAACTTTGGACATAACATCTTCCTTCCACTTTGTGCATTCTATCTTTTTCCCATTCTGTCCACACCACCTTCTGCCCACTTTTTCTAATAAATCATATGCCCAATTTTCCTCTATACACTTTGTCCAAAAAAGCTTTTGCCAACTTCTGTCCACTTTGAATTCCATCCTCGCTGTCTACACCACCTTCTGTACACTTTGAATTCTGTCCTCGCTGTCTACTTTGAATTCCATCCTCGCTGTCTACACCACTTTCTGACCACTTTGAATTCTGTCCTCGCTATCTACACCACCTTCTGACCAGTTTGAATTCTGTCCTCGCTGTCTACACCACCTTCTGTCCACTTTGAATTCTATCCTCACTGTCTACACCACCTTCTGTCCACTTTGAATTCTATCCTCGCTGTCTACACCACCTTCTGTCCACTTTGAATTTTGTCCTCGCTGTCTACACCACCTTCTGTCCACTTTGAATTCCCTCCTCGCTATCTACACCACCTTCTGACCACTTTGAATTCTATCCTCACTGTCTACACCACCTTCTGTCCACTTTGAATTCTGTCCTCGCTGTCTACACCACCTTCTGACCACTTTGAATTCTATCCTTGCTGTCTACACCACCTTCTGTCCACTTTGAATTCTGTCCTTGTTGTCTACACCACCTTCTGTCCACTTTGAATTCTGTCCTTGCTGTCTACACCACCTTTTGTCCACTTTGAATTCTGTCCTCGCTGTCTACACCACCTTTTGTCCACTTTGAATTCTGTCCTCGCTGTCTACACCACCTTCTGTCCACTTTTGCTAAGCAATCTTCTGTCTACTTTGGCCATTATCTACTCACTTTGTCCATACCATCTTCTTCCCACTTTGTCCACTCTAACCTCTCTGCCTCTGTCTCCTCTATCTTCTGCTTGCTCTGTTTACTGCATACCACTTTAACCATCTTTTGCTCATTTTGTCCACGCTACCCTTCTCTCTTCTCTATCTTCTGTCCACTCTATCTTCTGTCCACTCTATCTTCTGTCCACTCTATCTTCTGTCCACTCTATCTTCTGTCCACTTTCATCCAACTTTAGTCACGTTTTGCTCATTTTGTTTTTACTTCCTTCTGTCCACTCTACCTACCTCACCATTTATTCCACTATATGATCCTCTGTTCATTCTGTCCACACTACTTTTTGCTAGGACTAACTATTGCTCAGATCTGAACCCTTCTGACCGCCTTCCACTCTATCTTCTGTCCACTCTGCCTACTCCACCTCCATCATATCTTAGCCAACTTTTGCCCATATTGTCCATGCTGCCTTCTGTCCACTCTACCTACCATGCCATGTATTCCACTTTAGCCAGCTTCAGCTCATACTTTCCACACTACTTTCTGCTGAAACCAGCTGTTGCTGAGATCTGAACCCTTCTGTCCATCTTTATCACCTTCTGTCCACATCCTGCATAGAAGCATTTCACTGCACTATGAATTCCCACTTGGTGGTATTATGCTCAGCTCAGTCTCCTATATGTAGGATCACTTGGGTAAGTAAGAGGGAGCACCCAGCGTCCCAAAAACATCTCACTGTATGGTTTGTTAAAATTGTTTATTGGAGATAAAAGTACACAAGTAGAGCCGTGCTGGCTCTGCTTTGCTCTGCTTGAATACTCTTAACAAACCACTGAGATGTTTTTTTTTAACACTGTACGCCTTTTACTTATCCAAGTGTATCCTGCTGAAAGGGCCCTATCACTCTACCAGAAGGGTAGCAGTCCCAGATATCAACAGAGTTTTTTTTTTTATATATCCACCCATATTTGGGTAACAACCCATTGAAAGTGATCTCTTCTATACCCTCCACACAGAGGCCTGTCTAGTGCCATCAGACCAGGGCTGTCTGTCATCCATACCATAACTAGGATCAGTCAAATCCACCCAGCTCCATATATTTCTCGCCTCGTACCATTTAATACCTTATTACATGGAAAGACAGCAACACCGCTTTGGCGAAGCCCAAAAATGCAATTTTATGAGGTTCCTTCATCCATGTTTTATGTTTTTTATTTGTAATTTACAATCATGCACTTTAAAATGGGACCTCAATAAATTGTATTTTTTGAGGTTCAGCCACGTGGTGTGTTTGCGTTCCATGCGAATGTCCTAAGTGTAGGAGACATTACGAAAGCTGGATCTTAGCACCTCTAGTTCACTCTGCGCCATTCAGTCTCCCGCGCCATTCAGACTCATTGGGCTCTGGAAACTTTCGTATCTGATCCAGAATCACATTAATTGCAAACATTATCAATGTCAGCCAGCCTAGTGTCTAAGGCTGGCCATACACTATACAATTTTCTGTCCAATTTCTGCCCAATTTCCTTTAGATTTACCTTCAACCCTGTAGTGGAAGAGCCCGCCTAATAGGATACAATTGAAAGTGTTGTTAGGTTTCACCTCCTATTATATGATTTTTGGTAAATCTAAACCAAAAATCTCAAGAAAATTGTATAATATATGGCCAGCCTTATTGATTAACACCGTGGCCTCGCAGTACTGAGGCCCTGGGGAATGCATGCTCCTTCTGGGTTTGTGCAGGTGCTCTCTCACCCCACCGAAACATGGAACAACATAGGTAAAACTTTAGCTGAGGCCAAGATGATCCATACATTTATGTAGTATCAGGTTTTAGCTGAATGGTGTCTTGTCCCGCACAAAGGAAAGGAGAAAATAATTTTTGCCATTGTATTGCTATGGACAAATCAGATTAACCCCCCTGGCGGTATTCCTGAGTGTAGCTCGGGTTAAAGTTTCAGTACCAAAAGTGGTAACCCCGAGCTACACTCGGGCTTACCATGCGGCGTTGCTCAGGGATTCCCTACAGCGCTTACCTTGTCCTTCGGTCCCGCGATGTGTCCCCTGCAGCGTCCCCGGCCGGTGCCGGCATCCGGCTTCTGTGTTCCAGTCCCTGTGACGTCGGGACGTACGGGCGCCGTAACCGGCAGCAAATTTAAAATTTAAAACAAAACAAAATTTTTTTTAAAACGATTATTTCATAGAAAAACATTCCTGTATCAAACCATTTCACATACATGTTGTCCCGAGTGCTTTGTCCGGCGCCCTGCCTGCATTTTTACTGTTCTTTCTGCCTGGAAACTGAGAAACGTCCATGGCGTCCAAAAAGCGTCCCTTTAGGTCAAAATCGGTTTTAGACCGGCTAGAGAACAGCGATAGTAAATCAGAACCACTTGCAGAATTGAGTGATAATGATTCGTGGGGGAAATTCCTCATCAGACACTGAAAACGATTCTGCGACTTTGCTCAGCGATGTGCGAACTTGGCGCTATATTTCAAATTTCAGTGTTTTTGGTTTGATTATATTATTGAATTACATTTATTATTATATTATTATTTTTTATGAGTATTTATTAAATTATAATTTATGATTTCGTGTTTCAAGTTTTATCCTACCCGGGATGTTTACTAGACTCTTGTTCGGACAGATTTCAGTGAGTTATTCCTAAATTACAGGCCTACAATAAAAAAAATACATATTTCCATGCAAAAAAATGTACCGCTTTCAGCACCAAAAATCTGAAAAAATCATACCGCCAGGGAGGTTAAGGTGGGCTATAGTTCTTCCAGTACTGGAACATACCATTCATCAGGAGGTAATTCATTATTATTGTTTATGCAGAAATTCCATTGGAGGACATACCAGTTCACTCTCAAGGGGATGAACCTCTCCTATTTCAAAAGGCACGGGAGCAATGACAAAGAGGTACCATGACTGTAGGATTGATTTATGTTTTACTATACCTGTGATCAGTGGTGTATTTAGGTTTTGTGCTGCCCTAGGCAACAAAAAAAATCGTTGCCCCCCGCAGAGAAAGCCTGACATTGACCAAAAACACCCCTGCCTTCCCACCCGAGAGAGCCTTCCACTACCACTGCCCCCCATAAACCAGCCACCATCTCCCATGGCGAGAGAGAAAGACACTCACCTTCACAGCTCCAGACATCCCCGGGAACGAGAGTTGGGCTGTGCATACACCGTCATGAAACCCGCAGCATCTCTCAGAACCCCCCAGGTCCCCATGCCGCGTGTGTATAGCACCAAGTTCGCACATCACTGAGCAGGGGTGTTGTTGGTCAATATCAGGATCTCTCTATGGGGGGTGCCCCTTTTGTGTTGCCTAGGGCAGCAGAAAACCTAAATACACCACTGCTTCCACTACCATCACGCCCCCCATACACCAACCACCATCCCACATGGCGAAAGAGAAAAAGACACTCACCTTCACAGCTCCGGACATTCCCAGGAATGAGAGTCGGGCTGTGCATACACCGTCATGAAAACCGCAGCATCTCTCGGAACCCACCAGGTCCCCATGCTGCGTGTGTCCCTTCTTCAGTTCTTTCTTCCAAGGGGCAGTGCCCCCCCCCCTCACAAATGGCGCCCTAGGCAAATGCCTTGTTTGCCTTGCTAACCCCTGGTTTGTTATGTACAGAATGAAAAAAAATAGTTATGTTTTGTTTTTGATCGATTCGATAAAGCGAAGTTTTGCTTATTTGCCTTCCCCCCTCCCCCTCCATCCACTGCCTTATCTGGCATCTTTTGGGGGGGGGGGGGAGCAGGTACCTGTTTTTAACAGGTACCCGCTCCCACTTCCGGCTCAGTTTGCCGCGGCTCAAACCTTTACTAAGTACATGTTTATACTACATGTCCTCTGATTGTGTATTGCTCTCTTTCTCTTCCAGGGGGAGCAATGGGGTTCCATAGATTTACACGATGTAAGTGTTCACGGTCCATACACAAGAATATTAATATTACTGTGCTTTTTTTTCATTCACAAGATTTTTAACTGTTATACATTATGTGGTTTTATTAATTACTGTATATAAAAAACATTGACATTTAATATCGACTGTACCTGTGACAATGGTTTTCAAGGCATTCTGAATTTATTAAAAAGACAGCACAGATGATCTCCTTCCTATTGAAACTCTGTGCCGTTCCATCTGAACACAGCAGGCAGACTTATGGAGCTGGGTGTTTATTCTGAGCATCAGCTATTCAGTTCTCAGCAAAGCAGTTAAGGTTAGCCCGGTAAACAAAAGAAGCGTAGAATACTAGTTAATGGCAGGAAATATAAAATATAAAATATTCACATTTCATACTTATTTATCAAAAGTGGAACAAATGCTCCTGCATGGGCCTGTTTGGACGTACCCTTACCCTGGTCTAGGATATGTGTTTGGCCCTTAACAAAATGTTCAAGTTGAATATTGCTTACAAAACACAAGTCCATTAGTGGAATACATCAATGCACACTCGCAGTTACCTTCATCTTTGATCTTTCAGTTGCTTTCTATTGTGCTTTATTAAAAATACACAATTTTGGTAGAACTGGTAAAAAAAAGGAATACAATTGTTTAATATAAAAACACGCTTAAAGTGTTACTAAACCCCCAACAGTACAATCAGTCTGTAGATGCAGCAAAGCATGCTTGTTATACTCACTGTGGGACCTAAGGGGTTAATCCTCTGCATTGTGTAAAAAGGATGTTTGCGCCTGTCTTCTCTGATCCTCCCCTTCTTCCCCGTTCCCCATTTCATCTCCTGATAGAACATGGGGACACTCTGCACATGCTCAGTTTGGGGTGTATTGCTAGAGAGTTTTTTCTTTTTCTTGGGAGAGTTCACATGATCAGCACAGGGCCAATCATCACTGTCCAGACAGAGGGTCAGGGGTTGTGCAGCCTCATAGGACAGTCAAAGGTGAATGATAACTCCTCCTAAAAGCTTTAACAAGTGCTCAGCTGGACACTGATAGAAGTCACAAGACTGCTATATACTGCTGATGATAAAAGGTATTTAGCAGTTTATATTTACTAAAATAATTGCATTTCCATGTTCTGTGTACTGTAGGGGACCAGATATAGTGAATGCAGGGTCCTGGGAGACCAGATATAGTGAATGCAGGGTCCGGGGGATCAGATATAGTGAATGCAGGGTCCGGGGAGACCAGATATAGTGAATGCAGGGTCCGGGGGATCAGATATAGTGAATGCAGGGTCTAGGGGATCAGATATAGTGAATGCAGGGTCCGGGGAGATCAGATATAGTGAATGCAAGGTCCTGGGAGACCAGATATAGTGAATGCAGGGTCCTAGGAGACCAGATATAGTGAATGCTGGGTCTGGGGAGACCAAATATAGTGAATGCAGGGTCCTGGAAGAGCGGATATAGTGAATGAAGGGTCCGGGGAGAGCGGATATAGTGAATGCGGGGTCTGTGGAGACCAGATATAGTGAATGCAGGGTCCGGGAGGGCAGATATAGTGAATGCAGGGTCCGGGAAGACCGGATATAGTGAATGCAGGGTCCGGGGAGAGCGGATATAGTGAATGCGGGGTCTGCGGAGACCAGATATAGTGAATGCAGGGTCCGGGAGAGCAGATATAGTGAATGCAGGGTCCGGGGAGACTGGATATAGTGAATGCAGGGTTCGGGGAGAGCGGATATAGTGAATGCAGGGTCTGGGGAGACCAGATATAGTAAATGCAGGGTCCGGGGAGACCAGATATAGTGAATGCAGGGTCCGGGGAGACCAGATATAGTGAATGCAGGGTCCGGGGAGACCAGATATAGTGAATGCAGGGTCCGGGGAGTGCGGATATAGTGAATGCAGGATCCGGGGAGACCAGATATAGTGAATGCAGGGTCCTGGGAGACCAGATATAATGAATGCAGGGTCCTGGGAGACCAGATATAGTGAATGCAGGGTTCGGGGAGACCAGATATAATGAATTTGGGGGCCGGGGAGACCAGATATAGTAAATGCAGGGTCCTGGGAGACCAGATATAGTGAATGCAGGGTCCTGGGAGACCATATATATTGAATGCAGGGTCCTGGGAGACCAGATATACTGAATGCAGGGTCCGGGGAGACCAGATATAGTGAATGCGGGGTCCTGGGAGACCATATATATTGAATGCAGGGTCCGGGGAGACCAGATATACTGAATGCAGGGTCCGGGGAGACCAGATATACTGAATGCAGGGGCCGGGTAGACCAGATATAATGAATGCGGGGTCCAGGGAGACCAGATATAGTGAATGCAGGGTCCTGGCCTGGGTTTAGTAATACTTTAAGTTAAAAAAATTTAGAACCCAAAAGAAATGGAAAGTATGTTTGTTTGATAAATGTCAAGCAACGACTGTTATTGTTGTTGTTTTTGATTTTTGTACATATTTATTATGTCATTTCGTTATTGGTTTTGATTTTTCACATATTTTTATGTACTTTTTGTTATTGTTTTTGATTTTTCACATATGTATTATGTATGTGATTTCGTTATTGTTTTTGATTTTTCACATATTTATTATCCACTTTTTTATTGTTTTTGAGTTTTCACATATTTATTATGCTCTTTTTTATTGTTTTTGATTTTTCATGTATTTATTATGTACTTTTGTCATTGTTTTTGATTTTTGACATATGTATTATGTATGTAATTTTGTTATTGTTTTTGATTTTTCGCATATTTATTATGTACTTTTGAGATATATATAAAATTATTTATATAAATGAGTTTATTTGAAATGTCACTATGCACTTTATGATATTTTAGTGGAATCATAATTGTGGCACTGGATTATGGTATACACAGCTAGTTTCATTATTGTCTAACAATAAGATCTCCAGCACTGGGTTGTGGTATCAGTTCCGATAAGAAAATCGTACTGCGATGCAGGGGCGGACTGGCAACTCATGGGGCCCCCGGGCAATAGGGGATCATGGGGCCCCCGTGTCCTTGTCCAAACTCAAAAAAGCCTATGAAAAAGGTACCAGGGGCATCTCATGGGGCCCCCTACTGACCCCAGGCCCTCGTATCCAAATGGTCAGTCCACCCCTGCTGCGATGTATTACACAGCTAGGTGCTAGCAGCAGTCTTCATTACATCAGATCTATTATATTTATCTCTAGGTGGCATAAGTCTATTTATTTTATATTTTACATCCAGGTATACCATGAGCTGGATAAATGAAAACCTTCACAGATACAACAATGATTGTGTTGTGTTCCTTCTTTGATCAGGTGATCTCATTGGTTAGTGTGGATATCATGGGTTCCCGGTACCCCATGGAGGTGACACTGAGGAATGGGAAAGTAATCTTATTGGTAAGTTGACCAGTTTATGTTCTCCGGTGTAGTGAATGTTGGTGATTGTATGAGAGAAGCCCGACCAAAGCCCTGTGCTCCTGACTCTTTAATGCTCTCCTGGCACAGAGGCCCACAACCAGAGCCGAGGATAAGGGGGTACCACCAACCAGTCCTCCTGTATGGGGCCCAGGCCAGCAGGGAGACCCATGCAGCTGGGTGATTTGGATGTGGGGGGGGCAATTACTGGAGAGCCATACAGGGGATCAGTTCCAGTAATTGCCACCCCCTCCCAAACCCATCACCCTTTCTTGTGCTACTTACGTTTCCCCAAATTTACCAATCCCTTTCTTTCCTGAATGAACACAATGAGTTATTGGATCACTCACTGAGTTTATTCATAACAGCATAGTAAACTGTCTTTTTTTGGGGGTGGGGGGGGGGCTGTCAGGTTGGCTGTATGGACCCCCATGGTTTTTAACAGCAGCCCTGCCCACAACTGACAGCAATGAAAGGCAGTTGGTTCCTAGTAGATGGTTACCATGTTCTATGGTGCAAAAGACTTATGGGTGTGAAACTATTGGTCTTAATACGCTCTTTGTGGTTAGGTTTTTGGGACATTATTTAGGGGTCTGCAGCAGGGGCAGAATGACCATTTGGAAACTCGGGCAATGCCCGAGAGCCCGGGGTCAGTAGGAGGCCCCGTGAGATGCCCCTGGTACCTTTTTCATAGGCTTTTTTGAGTTAGGGCAAGGACACAGGGGCCCCGTGATCCCCTATTGCCTGGGGGCCCCATGAGTTGTCAGTCCGCCCCTGGTCTGCAGTGTGTGTTGGACACCTTACTGGCCTATTCACAGTTGAAGGACATCAATGTATAGCACATCTAGGCCGTTGTGAAGAAGATTTTGAGAATGCATTGCAGAACCAATATTGGGGTACAAGCCACCATTCTTGATTGTGGAATAGACACTACATCCCTCATGACCAACCTGCGCCTTGAGGGCCACATGTGGCCCTTTGATGTTTTAAGTGTAACCCTTGGGCTCCAGCAGTCAGTAGAGGGAATATTGATTTGTAAAGATAGTAAGTCTAGTGCTTTTATCCAACATGTCTCTAGTCTCTAACTGTCTCCTATAGCATGACTTTATTCTCCAACCACTCCTGAAGGACAATCTCTGACCAGTTCCTGTAGGAAGCCTTCAGCCTGTAGCATTGCATGTAGTAAATACTATTTGGAAAAATTAGGGGCCACATTTGAGTTCCTATTTACCTTGCAATTTGACAACCACTGCACCTTGTAAACCTTGAAGGATGTCTATACACAGCACATCAGGTACAAGAGATGAAACATATGTGGATAGGTCCATGAAGGAACCCTTGAAGGAATCAAAGTTAATAGAGGACAAAGGGGTACGATTCTAGTCGTTTTGGAGGTTGATTTCTTTTTTTCTTTTTTTTTTTTTTATAGCACCAGACCAAAAAGAAAAGGGCCTGGTTACGAAAGAGATAAGAGTTAGGAACCTTGGTGTGAACAGTATCATTATTTATTTATTTCAGATACTTATCTCGTAGATTGTAAGCTCGAAAGAGTAGGGCCCTCTAACCCCTCGTGTGCTGTTTGTTGTTGCTGTACTGTTTCATGTATTGTCCCCCCCCCTCTATTGTACAGCGCTGAGCAAACCCTTTGGCGCTATATAAACTCGATGTAATAATAATAATAATATAGTGCTGTCAATTTACACAGCACTTTACATATATATTGTACATTCACATCAGTCCCTAACCCTCAAGGGGTGTACAATCTAAGGTCCCTAACTCACATTCATACATACACATACTAGGGACAATTTAGACAGGAGACAATTTGCCTACCAGCATGTCTTTGGAGTGTGGGAGGAAACTGGAGTACCCAGAGGAAACCCACGCAGGCACAGGGAGAACATGCAAACTCCAGGCAGGTGGTGCCGTGGTTGGGATTTGAACCAATGACTCTAGTACTGCCAGGTGGAAGTTCTAACCATTTAGCCATTGTGCTGCCCACATTACTAATGATGTATTGTATAGTCAGGTTGTCCTTTTCTGTTCATTGAAAAGGTGTGATCAAGCCGCAGGCTGTATTACAGATATTTTTGCTGTTTTTATCCAATGTGCTTGCATTTTCAGCTCCGTATATTGGTTTTCCGTTATCTTTCCAGGCTGCAGACAGTAACATAGAGCGGGGGAAGTGGATGAAGGTATTACAGCAGAAAATGGCAACGATTAGGAAAAGGTAATCTATGACTTTGATGTCCACATATTTCCTCCCCCCTAAACTCCTCCAGCACTTTATAATCCTGAAGAGTAGATGTATACCCTAACTGCATGGCATTTAGTTGATAAAGCATTGGCTATCCTAAACAATTGCTATTTATTTCCCTTAAAATATTGTTTTCACCCTCTTTTCATTCTTCTTTTCTGTTTCGGTGTTGCTGATCCCCTAATGCTTCTTTCAGCCACTTCCTGTCTACAAGCATTTGCTCTAACGCCTGCTGCACATATTTGCCCCAATGTGGCTTCCCAATAATGGCAACAATGGGCCATGCCTTCGCAATGTGTGTTGGCATAGCCGCTTTTAGCCTCAACCAGGAGAGCATGTCCGCAACATCTCCCAGATACGGCCGTTCCTAACCTCTGAAACTACTAAGCAACTTATTCCCTCCCTGGTTATCTCTCGCCTTGACTATTGTAACTCCCTCTTCATTGGCTGACCTCATCGCAGGCTATCCCCTCTTCAGTCTATCATGAATGCTGCTGCCAGACTCATCCACCTTACTAACCGTCCTGTATCTGCCACCCCTCTCTGCCAATCCTTCCACTGGCATCCACTCAGTGTCCTCCATCCTTCTCTGCCAATCCTTCCACTGGCTTCCATTCAGTGTCCTCCACCCCTCTCTGCCAATCCCTCCACTGGACCCCAGTCAGTGTCCTCCTTCCCTCTCTGCCAATCCCTCCACTGGCCTCCATTCAGTGTCCTCCACCCCTCTCTGCCAATCCCTCCACTGGACCCCAGTCAGTGTCCTCCTTCCCTCTCTGCCAATCCCTCCACTGGCTTCCACCCAATGTCCTCCATCCCTCTCTGCCAATCCCTCCACTGGCATCCACTCAGTGTCCTCCATCCCTCTCTGCCAATCCCTCCACTGGCTTCCACCCAATGTCCTCCATCCCTCTCTGCCAATCTTTCCACTGGCCCCCAGTCAGTGTCCTTCATCCCTCTCTGCCAATCCCTCCACTGGCCTCCACTCAGTGTCCTCCATCCCTCTCTGCCAATCCCTCCACTGGCCCCCAGTCAGTGTCCTCCACCCATCTCTGTCAATCCCTCCACTGGCATCCACTCAGTGTCCTCCATCCCTCTCTGCCAATCCCTCCACTGGCCTCCACTCAGTGTCCTCCATCCCTCTCTGCCAATCCCTCCAGTGGCTGCTACTCAGTGTCCTCCATCCCTCTCTGCCAATCCCTCCACTGGCCTCCATTCAGTGTCCTCCATCCCTCTCTGCCAATCCCTCCACTGGACTCCACTCAGTGTCCTCCATCCCTCTTTGCCAATCCCTCCACTGGCTTCCACCCAATGTCCTCCATCCCTCTCTGCCAATCCCTCCACTGGCCCCCAGTCAGTGTCCTCCATCCCTCTCTGCCAATCCCTCCACTGGCCCCCAGTCAGTGTCCTCCACCCATCTCTGTCAATCCCTCCACTGGCATCCACTCAGTGTCCTCCATCCCTCTTTGCCAATCCCTCCACTGGCCACCAGTCAGTGTCCTCCACCCATCTCTGTCAATCCCTCCACTGGCCTCCACTCAGTGTCCTTCATTTCTCTCTGCCAATCCCTCCACTGGCCGCTACTCAGTGTCCTCCATCCCTCTCTGCCAATCCATCCACTGGCCTCCACTCAGTGTCCTCTATCCCTCTCTGCCAATCCCTCCACTGGCCTCCATCCCTCTCTGCCAATCCCTCCACTGGCCTCCACTCAGTGTCCTTCATCCCTCTCTGCCAATCCCTCCACTGGCTTCCTATTTCCCAATGGATAAAATTCAAAACATTCACAATAACATATAAAGACATTTATAACACCTAAACCATCCTCTCCGCTCCTCACACAACCTCCTGCTCTCTAGCTTCCTTGTCTCCTCCTCCCATGCTCATCTCCAGGACTTCTCCAGAGCTTCCCCCGTCCTCTGGAACTCTCTACCCCAATTTATCAGACTATCGCCTACTCTGCTCACTTTTAGGCGATCCCTGAAAACCTATCTCTTCAGGGAAGTCTATTCCGCTTTCAGCTAATAATGGAATCTTCTGTTCCTCCTACCAATCCATCCCCCACAGTTATTACCTTTTGTACCACTAGCCCCTCTTAGATTGTAAGCTCCGAGGATCAGGGCCCTCCTATCCCTCTTGTATTGAACTGTATTGTTGCTGTATTGTCTCCCTTATATTGTAAAGCACTGAGCAAACTGTTGGCGCCATATAAATCCTGTATAATAATAATAATAACAACGCAGTAGCACAACAGGGAGACAGTTGTCACCCTATAACAGGAAGTGCCAGACATTCATGGCAGGATCACCTGGCATTATTTTAATGAAACCTGCAGAAATGAAAAATGTCTATGATTCTCAAATCAACTAATCAGGTTCTCCCTTTCATTCTCCTGTACTGGAATAGAAACACAAAAGGTACAATCTGGCTGGTGTGGACAGGCCTGCTTGGAATATTGTCAATAACTCTATTAATCTTTTTGCCAGGCGGACATCGGACACCCCTGTGGTGCGGGAGAAAGTAGCGGATGTCAATCGGGGGATCTGTGATTGGATGAAGAAGGTATGGATAACTGAGCTGTTACCCAATCTCTGTGAGAGAGACACTTTCTTGCCATGTATTTTGGTATATAAATTCCCATTGTTACCTCCAGATTTGCTATGAGTAGCATAGATGTTACAAATGTTGCAAGCCCAGAGAACTTCACTTTTTGCTGTCTTTAATCTCAGTGCAATGGCAAGTCAATCAAGACTGCAAGAATTGCAACAAATAAAAGTGTCAGGGAAATTGCACCTTCACTCTGCTATTAGAGAATCAGCCATTCCTGGTTCTCTTAGATCGCCATAACACTCTAAATATTCAAATATTTCACAGTGCTAAGACCTCCCTGTTACCACACAGGATCACATAACTAAAGGCTGCAGTCTTGCCTGGATACACTGTGAAAAGCCTCCTGAATTTGACCACTGTAGATTAAATTAGCATCCATTAAAATAATAGAATTTACAGTAGAACTGTGGCCAGGCTATGGACATTCAAGCGTTTATATATTTTAACAAGCAGCAACCAAGCTTTAAAACAAGCTCACTTACTTCTGTAGCTGCAGATAATATGGAAAATTTCATCTTCAAAGTCCAAAACGGAGGCACTGAAACTGCCACACCACTTCCCTTGCTTTAGCTGGCTGCAGGGACTTAACAGCCTGTCATCCTACAGTAAATAAACAACAAGTGCTGCAAGCTGTCAGGATCTCTGTGAACTTTGAGGATGAATTTACCACAGCGCCTGCAACTACAGAGGTAAGGGATGGCTTGTATTAAAGTCTAACTTTCTGACCATGATTCATGTTGCACCCATATTTACGGTGTCACATAAAACATGGTCACAGTCTGCATCTCCATGCCCCCAAACCACCCCTCCCCCCATATGGAAGAAAAATATATTTGAATTATATTTTACAAATGTTCTTCCCAAATATATTGCCATATATATGAACTGCTTCAATTTTGGCCATATTTAATATATTTCAATATATATACATACTGTATGTTGAAATTAGTTTTTATTACAAAATATCTGAAAAATATTTTTTTTTAAATATATTTCAAATATACTGTATGTCTTTAAAAGGACAAATCTACATTTTTGGAATGCATTTACAAATATATGTAAAAATATATGTTAAAATGACTTTTTTATATGTTAAAAAAATCTGAGGAATATATTTAAAAATATATATTTTTAAAAATATTTTTTTAAAATATATTCTTCAGATTTTTTTTAACATATAAAAAAGTAATTTTAACATCTATTTTTACATATAAATGCATTCCAAAAATGTAGATTAGTATTTTTAAAGACATACAGTATATTTGAAATGTATTTTTTTTTTTTAATTTTTATATATTTTGTAATAAATGCATTTCAACATGCAGTATGTATAATATATATATATATATATATATATATATATATATATATATATATATTTATTGATTGATTGAAATATATTTTGAAATATATTCAATATGGCTAAAATTGTAGCATTTCAAATATATAGCAATATATTTAGGAAGAATTTTAAATATATTTTTCTTCCATGTGGGCCCCCCTATACCCCTTACTTAATGTGGGGTTCTTCTCCCTGCAGGATCCAGACTTTGTTTTATTTTGGCACAGAGATCTGTGAATGGGGAGATGACAAGTGCCATCTACCACTGCAGCAGAGGGACTTGTAGATCTTGTAGATCTCACTGCAGTTGTAGTCCATTGATAACTTCCTCCAGCTCTGGAACTGAAGATCCATACATTGGGAATGACCTATAGCTGGTGGAATAGTCTGCAGGAACTTGTGCGTTGCACCTATGATCCAATGATTGTGGCTGAAATGGTTTGTAGGCTCCAGTGCAAAAAATTACTGAATTAAAGTTTTTATTTATCGACGGGGGTACATTTATTAGTTGTTTCCAATAGGTGGAATATGCCTTTAGAGTTAATTTTTACTACTTCTTAGGAATATGTATAAATGTAAAAAGAAAAAAAAAACACTCCAAATTGTGGGCAGAGGTCCACTTTAAGCAGAGCTAGCAGTCTGCAATGTCTTATAGGTTTTGTTTTATCTTTACAGTAACTTTATTTTTTTTTGTTTCCAAACTTCTCCTCTACAGTCTGACCCTGTCGGCGACACCCGGGGACTGGACTGCAGCGAAGGTAAAACGAATGATCCATCAGTGGATTTACATGCTTCAGCGCTATTTCTATTTCCGGAGATTTATAGTGCAGAAGCCGCACGCTGGTAGCAAAATGGTTTTGTGTCACAGTGGGCAGTAATCTGTGACGAAAAACTGAGAGAGACGTTCAAAGCCGAGAGCTCAAAATTCCCTCGTACTAGCAAAACACTTGTCAAGCTGCTTCTGAAGCTAACATTAGGGGGAAAACCGAAGTTTTGGGCTTAGTTATCATAATCCCTCTATTTCCTACAGTCTCTTTATAGTATGGTCCTTTTGTAAGGCCCCTTCTACCTTCTCCATAGCCGGGTTTGTTAGGGATAGGTAATGATAGGTGGACAGGTAGATAAAGAGGGGCTATGAATATCAGCCATCTTTGAATGAGTGGCCCAAGCTCCAGAGTCTGCTTTGATCCCACTTCTAGTGGTAATAATGGCAGGCAGTACATTAATCCTATCCGTATCTCCAGACACTTGAGAAACTCATTATTGCCTTCTAGACCAGGGCTCTTCAAACTTTCCAAAGAAAGGGGGCCAGTTTACTGTCCTTCAGACTTTAGAGGGCTAGACTTTGGCCAGTGGGGGCAGCAAATGCCCCAATGTCAGTGGGAGTAAACAATGCTTCATCATTGGTATCAGTGGGAGGAATAGTGCTCCATCATTGGTGTCAGTGGGAGTAAACAATGCCTCATCATTGGTATCAGTGGGAGGAATAGTGCTCCATCATTGGTATCAGTGGGAGGAATAGTTCCCCATCATTGGTATCAGTGGAAGGAATAGTTCCCCATCATTGGTATCAGTGGGAGGAATAGTGCCCCATCATTGGTGTCAGTGGGAGGAATAGTGCCCCATCATTGGTATCAGTGGGAGGAATAGTTCCCCATCATTGGTATCAGTGGAAGGAATAGTGCCCCATCATTGGTATCAGTGGGAGGAATAGTGCCCCATCATTAGTATCAGTGGGAGGAATAGTGCCCCATCATTGGTATCAGTGGGAGGAATAGTGCCCCATCATTGGTATCAGTGGGAGGAATAGTGCCCCATCATTGGTATCAGTGGGAGGAATAGTGCCCCATCATTAGTATCAGTGGGAGGAATAGTGCCCCATCATTGGTATCAGTGGGAGGAATAGTGCCCCATCATTGGTATCAGTGGGAGGAATAGTTCCCCATCACTGGTATCAGTGGAAGGAATAGTGTCCCATCATTGGTATCAGTGGGAGGAATAGTTCCCCATCATTGGTATCAGTGGGAGGAATAGTGCCCCATCTCTGGTATCAGTGGGAGGAATAGTGCCCCATCTCTGGTATCAGTGGGAGGAATAGTGTCCCATCATTGGTATCAGTGGGAGGAATAGTGCCACATCATTGGTATCAGTGGGAGGAATAGTGCCCCATCATTGGTATCAGTTGGAGGTATAGTGCCCCATCATTGGTATCAGTGGGAGGTATAGTGCCTCATCATTGGTATCAGTGGGAGGAATAGTTCCCCATCATTGGTATCAGTGGGAGGAATAGTTCCCCATTGTTGTTATCAGTGGGAGGAATAGTGCCCCATCATTGGTATCAGTGGAAGGAATAGTGCCCCATCATTGGTATCAGTGGGAGGAATAGTGCCCCATCATTGGTATCAGTGGGAGGAATAGTGCCCCATCATTAGTATCAGTGGGAGGAATAGTGCCCCATCAATGGTATCAGTGGGAGGAATAGTGTCCCATCATTGGTATCAGTGGGAGGAATAATGCCCCATCATTGGTATCAGTGGGAGGAATAGTGCCCCATCATTGGTATCAGTGGGAGGAATAGTGCCCCATCATTGGTATCAGTGGGGGGAATAGTGCCCCATCATTGGTGTCAGTGGGAGGAATAGTGTCCCATCATTGGTATCAGTGGGAGGAATAGTGTCCCATCATTGGTATCAGTGGAGGAAAAGTGCCCCATCATTGATATCAGTGGGAGGAATAGTGCCCCATCATTGGTATCAGTGGGAGGTATAGTGCCCCATTGTTGGAATCAGTGGACCCATTCTTGATATTAAGATGAATAGTGCCCCATTGTTGGTGCCAGTGGGTGGAATAGTGCCCCATCAATGTTGTAAGTGGGAGGAATAGTGCCCCATCACTGATGTGAGTGGATGGATTAGTGCCACTTTGTTGGTATCAGTGGAAGGAGTGGCGCCCCATCATAGGTGTGAGCGGATGGAAAAATTACTGTATGCCCCAATATTGTTGTCAGTGGAAGGAATAGTGCTCCATCATTGGTATCAATGGGAGGAATAGTGCCCCATCATTGGTATCAGTGGGAGGAATAGTGCCCCATCATTGGTGTTAGTGGGAGGAATAGAGCCCCATTGTTGGTACCAGTGGGCCCATTGTTGGTATCATTGAGATGAATAGTGCCCCCAAAAAAATCACTGGTGGATTAACTGAAGTCTTTTCGAAACTGACCCTACAGTGTATGTATATACTTGTATGGCTTTGATTGGGACATTCCGTAGTTCTCTAGCTCAGGAGAGGGGCTGATGTGAATATTTCTATGTACCCCATAAACCCTGTGTAATATTGCTATATAAATATAATAGCTTATTGATTGCTTGAGTTGGATTCTGATTTCCATGAGCATGTACACTGAGATGTAAGCAAAGGCGGTGGTGTTTCTAGAAAACTAAAGCCCTGTACAGAGAGATGAGAATATCAGGCGAATGATCGTCTGTTTTTTGGGGGGTTTTTTTGCATGCTAGTCTCATATCGAAAGTGAAGAGGTTACTAAAGTTAGGAAAATTCTTGAACAACAGAATAAAAATTCGGAAGTGATGTAATGAATTCTATTGTATTTGTATTGTATTTTCGGCCTCAAACTACTAATTAAACAAAAATCATACAAGAAAAATTTTGGTGCTGGTCCCTTCGAATAATTTTGGACAAAAGCCGTGTGCTAACAATCAGATTATCATACGATCACTTCAAAAGCGGTATTTTTGATACGATTTTCTGATGGTGTGTACTAAGCTTAAGAAAACAGACAGAAGAGCTGGCGTTCCCAAAGCCCCACGTTTACAGATACAGTAGATGGTGTTCTCCGAATGCCAAGCTAAAAGACTGATAAGTTGATGTTCTCAGAACCTCAAAATAACAGACAGAGGAGATGGTGTTCTCTGAACCCTAATATTAATAGATTAGAACCCCAAGATAACAGTGTTAATTGCATTCACAGAACCCCAAGTTAAGAGATAAAGGAGACATTGGGGTTTATTTACGAAAGCTGGTTCACTCAGAATCTTGTGCACTTTTACATAGAAACCAATCAGCTTCCGGGTTTTATTGCTGAAGCTTAACTGAACAAGCTGAGGTTAGAAGCTGATTGGCTGCCAAGCACAGGTGTACCAGATTCTGAGTGAACCATCCTTAAGGTGGGAATACACGTTTAGAAAATCAACCGATCGGTCATCCGACGACTGAGAGGCGTTCGTTTGTTGGTCGAAATGGTGGCCCACATTAACCAATCTAAAAAAATTGTTGGTCGGCCAATGCATAGTGTTGACGTCTTCCGTACAAGTGGAAGTGATGCGGTGTGCATGTGACCTTGTAGCCACGCCCATCCGGCCAGAACGAGCGATATACACAATTACCAGCAATGAGTATAATATTGTTTATTACATGAGCTCTGAGGAAGGGGGTTTAGCTCCCGAAACGCGTTAGCCTATCTGCATCATTAGATACAGATGCATTGTGACTGTCTTTGTGGACCACTTTTATCACGTTGGTTTGTGAGTATATATCCTCTTTTCATTTAATAAATACGTGTTATACCACGGTGATGCACGATGAGAGTGCGCCCTTGTTTGTTCTTTTCCATCGTTTATTGCATGACCTATATACATAAATAGTGATAAATAAAATATAATCTGCAGAATACTGGTTTCATTATCTCATTAGGCCAGTCTACCAATGCATAGAAAATTGGTCGTTCATATGCAAAATGACAAAATTTTTCACTGTTGCTCAACCGGATTTTTTCATTCACAATATCGTTATCGGTTAAAACATCCCGCTCAGCAACGAAGAGAAAATCGTTCGATCAGTGGTTCCGCAAAATTTTTCGTATGATTTTCTTATCATGTGTATGGGGCATTAGTAAACAAACTCCATTGTTCTTAGGAACCCAAGTTAACAGAGTAGATGGTGTTCCCAAGGGTTAAGGGTTTAGGCAACTGTACTACATGAGAAGGCCCAGTGTGCTACGGCATTGAAGAGAAGAGAAGTTCTGGGCTGGTAGACTGTGTCCCATATGCATTACAAAGCCACATTTTTAGATTTAGTTGAAGTAAGTGTACTGCTAAACTGTGCTCTCAGGTCAACCAACATTATGTATATCACATTCATTGTTACATCTGTTAATATGGGAAGCTATTAGATGATTTAACTCCCAGCATAACCAGAATATTAGAGGTTGGGTGGACTAACCCTTTATGCTCCACAGTAAGAGAATTATGTTACTTGCGAGTGACGGTGCAACCAATTATGGTTCTAGGTGCAGATGAGCTCGGGGACCTGGACTCTTTCATTGACCAGACCTTCAGTGGAATCACATTTAACAGGCAATCTCAGGTGAAGAAGGTGGTATCACAAAGAAGTCAAGACAAAGGTAAGTGTGAAGACAGCTGGTATGAACCTTAAAGTAGAACTATAGGCAACACTTTTGGTTTAATTTTGAATAGTGTAAGGGAGGGTTATCACCTCTGTCAGATTTTTTTTGCTATGTCCCTTTGTGAATATTTCCCTTCTCATCCTATTCCATAGCCAAACAGTAAGTGAGGGGAAATACCTGCAACCTAAAGGGAATTCCTTGGAGACCCCAGGGTCACCAGAACTAGTGTCCCCGTTGGAAGATTTCCCCTCTATTACATTTCTGGGGACCATCCAAAATGTGGACTTTTCTTTTACTTTCTCTTTCAATGATAATGGTAAACAGGACAAATAGAGAGGATGGATCTCCCTAAAGGGGGGCACAGACAGCAATAACAATTGACAAGCATTCTGATCCCTTTCCACTAAAAAAAGTTTTGCCTTTAGTTATACTTTAATATATAACCAATAAAAAAATGTTTGAAAATGCAAGCTTGAATTCTAGGTTTCTATGGGGAGCAAACAAATCCCTCTTCTACATATCCCTGATTTACTGGGTTGTGAGTTCTTGGCTGCTAATTGTACCTCCAAGGAGGCCATGGTTGAGTGTAACTAGACCGTTCATTCCTGGATCAGCGACCTGCAGCCTCATGGAGATATGGTCATTAGTGGAGGAAGCCTCCATAAGAGGGTACTATTGGAGGATGGGTTAAGGGCACTGGATTGGGATGAATCAGTATATTGTCTCCAAGTATCTTTCATAAATAAAGTAAGATGTACAGAGATCCAAGGAGGCTGCAGACCATGCTGCAAAAAAAAAAAAAAAAAATTAGAAGCACTCCACTTTCACTTTAACAGATGGCTTGTCCGGTGCATTTCTTATTGAACTCATTGAAGGCCTGACACTTATAAACCTATTAACAGAGAGCAAACCTGATCCCCTTCCAATATTTTCCCATCTTCAACACATGTCACCCGGTGTAATATTGCTTTATAAAGGCAATTTATAGGGTGTTCACGTTCTAAGATAAACACTGACTTAGACACCCATAAACACATCACTCTCAATAATTATCTTGTATTTGCAATTTTATTTCAGCTCGTAAATATTAGGGACTTATTTTCACAAGCTAACATAAAAGAAAAATAGAGGTGTTACCAAACCCATCAGTTCTCTGCTGAGCGCAGAAATAAAGATCAAGAGTTGTGTATTTGTGATGGTCTCCTTGGAATGATTGAGGGACATGGGGATACTCTGATTAAAAAGGGGTTTAGAAACCCAAGTGATGGAAAAAAGACAGTAGATTGGGTCAGAGACTGCAGGTGCGTGGACAATGTACCAAATTGTTGCCTGGTGCAGTCTACTTTCTCCACTGCAAGTGGCGCTCAACCACAGTGTCATTGCAGAGGGAGAGGAAGTCAGAATGAACATGGTTCCTCTATGGCAGGGGTATTAAATTAAAATTCAAGGAGGTCAGGTCACTAAAATTTTCAGAAGGAACATGGCTCCTCTATGGTTTCCTGAGTCACCGGGGAAGCTATCCAGTTGGATGCTTCCACCCCATGTGACTCTGGTGGCCATCTTGGGTTAAGCAGAGTCAATTGAAAAACCTGGCTCCCGTGTTTGGTGCGAATTTTGCATGTGGGTAGTGTAGGGACAGTAATTAGCAGCAGGGTGAGGGTTCCTGATGAGTAGGGAAAGTGCAGGGACACACCATGCTTCCTGGAAGCCTTCCCGATTTGGTATGGACTGGCCAGGACACATTCCACCCTTTGAGATAGAGGTGCTCCCAATGCCTTCTATTTTATGCTTTGTTACAACATTTTGTGAGTGCACCCGATCGGGTTGTCTCTCCACTGGATAGATCTGCCTGTTTGAACTTTAACTTCAATACAGTTCTGTTACTGCAACTGGACTCTGCGTGTTTACTGCCTCCTCACCACAAAATTATGGTGGGGGACTGTTGGTTTGGTTTGTGGCCTTTCTTGAACAATATGTAGCAGTTGATGGCTACAGGCATCTGGACTTGCAAATCATTCATCCTAATCCACTCACTCTATCACATGTAAGGTGTCAAGGCAAATGTTGACTGTCCAAGAACATGATGGGAGGTGGAGAAATTGCAACATCACCCTATGCGTTTTACACAGTCCCATCCCATGGTGTCATGAAGTCTAAGACTGATATCAGTCCCTAGCCCTCAAGGGGTGTACAATCTAAGGTCCCTAACTCACATTCATACACATACTAGGGCCAATCTACCTACCAGCATGTCTTTGGAGTGTAGGAGGAACCAGAGCACCCAGATTAAACCCATGCAGGCACAGGGAGAGCATGCAAACTACAGGCAGGTGGTACCTTGGTTGAGATCCGAACCCATGACCCTAGTGCTGCTAGGTAGAAGTGCTAACTACTTAGCCACTATGCTACCTTGTTTAGTTGTCAGAATTAAATGCCTGAAGATGAGAATTGTCATCAAATTGCAGGGGCAGAGACTGTTAGTGGATTACTAGATTCAAGAAATAGTGTCGCCGTTGGAAGATTTCCCATCTATTAAATTTCTGGGGACCATCCAAAATTTGGGCTTTTCTTTTACTTTCTCATTCAATGATAATGGTAAGCAGGACTAATAGAGAGGGTGAATCTCCCTAAAGGGGGGCACAGACAGCAATAACAATTGACAAGCATTCTGATCCCTTTCCACTAAAAAAGGTTTTGCTTTTAGTTATACTTTAATATATAACCAATAATAAAAATGTTTGAAAATCCAAGCTTGAATTCTAGGTTTCTATGGGGAGCAAACAAATCCCTCTTCTACATATCCCTGATTTACTGGGTTGTGAGCTCTTGGCTGCTAATTGTACCTCCAAGGAGGCCATGGTTGAGTGTAACTAGACCATTAATTCCTGTTTCAGTGACCTGCCTTATGGAGATATGGTCATTAGTGGAGGAAGCCTCCATTAGAGGGTACTGTTGGAGGTTGGGTTAAGGGCACTGAATTGGGATGAATGAGTATATTGTCTCCAAGTAGCTTCCAAAAGTAAAGTAAGATGTAAAGAGACCCAAGGAGGCTGCAGACCATGCTGCAAAAAAAAAAAAAAAAATTAGAAGCGCTCCACTTTCACTTTAATAGATGGCTTGTCCGGTGCATTTCTTATTGAACTCATTGAAGGCCTGACACTTATTAACCTATTAACAGAGAGCAGACCTGATCCCCTTCCAATCTTTTCCCATCTTCAACAGATGTCACCCGGTGTAATATTGCTTTATAAAGGCAATTTATAGGGTGTTCACGCTCTAAGATAAACACTGATTAGACACCCATAAACACATCACCAGGGGCGGACTGAGCATTTGGAAACTCAGGCACTGCCCGAGGGCCCGGGGTCAGTAGGGGGCCCCATGAGATGCCCCTGGTACCTTTTTCATAGGCTTTTTTGAGTTTGGGCAAGGATACAGGGGCCCCATGATCCCCTATTGCCCGGCGGCCCCATGAGTTGTCAGTCCGCCCCTGCACATCACTCTCAATAATTACCTTGTATTTGCAATTTTATTTCAGCTCGTAAATATTAGAAACTTATTTTCACAAGCTAACAGAAAAGAAAAATAGAGGTGTTACCAGTCATGACCAAGCCCATCAGTTCTCTGCTGAGCGCAGAAATAAAGATCAAGAGTTGTGTATTTGTGATGGTCTCCTTGGAATGATTGAGGGACATGGGGAGACTCTGATTAAAAAGGGGTTTAGAGACCCAAGTGATGGAGAAAAGACGGCAGATTGGGTCAGAGACTGCAGGTGCGTGGACAATGTACCAAATTGTTGCCTGGTGCAGTCTACTTTCTCCACTGCAGGTGGCGCTCAACCACAGTGTCATTGCAGAGAGAGAGGAAGTCAGAATGAACATGGTTCCTCTATGGCAGGGGTATTGAATTAAAATTCAAGGGGGTCAGGTCACTAACATTTTCTTATGGCCAAGGGTGTGCCGATCAGTGTGCCCCCTTACATTAGGTGTCGCCATCAGAGTGAAACTTTACATCATGTATTCCTATCACATCAGGTGTGTCCATCAGAGAGATCCTTTACATCAGTTGTCCCCATCAGAGTGCCCCTTTACATCAGATGTCCCCATCAGAGTGCCCCTTTGCATCAGGTATCCCCATCACATCAGGTATCCCCATCACATTGCTACCTTACATCAGGTATTCCCGTCAGAGTGCCCCCTTACACTCAAAGTACCCCTTTCTATCATATTTCCCCATCAGAGTGCCTCTTTACATCATATTCCCCATCAGAGTACCCCTTTCCATCACATGTGCTCATCAGAATGCCCCATTCCACAGTATGTGCCCATTTGTGCCCCCTTAACATAAAATAAGGGGCACTCTGATGGATACATTTATATTAAGGGGCACTCTGATGGAATCATGTTATATTAAGGGGCACTCTGATGGAATCATGTTATATTAAGGGGCACTCTGATGGATACATTTATATTAAGGGGCACTCTGATGGGCACATTTATATTAAGGGGCACTCTGATGGATACATGTTATATTAAGGGGCACTCTGATGGATACATTTATATTAAGGGGCACTCTGATGGATACATGTTATATTAAGGGGCAGTCTGATGGATACATGTTATATTAAGGGGCACTCTGATGGATACATGTTATATTAAGGGGCACTCTGATGGGCAGATTTATATTAAGGGGCACTCTGATGGGCAGATTTATATTAAGGGGCACTCTGATGGATACATTTATATTAAGGGGCACTCTGAGGGCCACATTCTATGTTAAGGGGCACTCTGATGGGCTCATTTATATTAAGACTACACCCTACCTTGAGGGCATACAGGAGCTGTGCCGGGATCCTTGCTGGATGCTTATGTACAGGCAGGGAGTGGGAGTCGGAGAAACAGTGGGCTGAAAGAGGTGAGGTGCACACGTGATGTCATGTTGCCATGACAACTGCCCTGCTCAGCGGCGGATCTGTCATTGCGGGCTGGCGGTCCAGGCGGCAGCGCTGCTGGGGCCGTTTGTGAACCGCGGTCCGCCATTTAGTGACTGCTGCTCTATGGTTTCCTGGGTCACTGGGGAAGCTATCCAGTTGGATGCTTCCCCCCCATGTGAATCTGGTGTCCATCTTGGGTCAGGCAGAGTCTACTGAAAACCCTGGCTCCCAGGTTCTATGTATGAAGATAAAAAACCTTCCCAATACTCACCTAAGCCCCTCTTGATCCAGCCATGTGCACTGGAGACTCGGCTTTCCCGGGACTCCCTCTTCTCATTGTCTGGGACAGAAGCGGGTGCCATTGGCTCTCACATCTGTCAATCACAGCCAGTGAGCCAATGAGAAGAAAAATGGGGTGGGGCCGAGTCGCGGCTCCACGTGTGAATGGACACACAGAGCAGCTGGTGCCCCCATAGCAAGCTGCTTGCTGTGTGGGAACTCAACAGGAGGGAGGGGCCAGGAGAGCCTGCGGGGGACCCGAGAAGAGGAGGATCCGGGTTGCTCTCTGCAAAACCACCGCACAGCAGATAAGTATAGGCATGTTTGTTATTTTTTCTTAAAAAAAAAAATAAGCCTTTAGAATCAATTTAATCGCATAAGGACCGCCCACAGTGGATTTACTGCTGCAGGGTGGCCCCTGTGCACAAAATCACATATATATATATATATATACACATGATTCTGCATTTCCGGGTAGGGGGCGCGCACGAGGCGCACAACTGCCCTACCTGCGCTGTTGGTTGTGGCCCCGGGTGTAAATCACCGGGTCCCGGCCAATGATTACCAGCTGGTGCCTGGTGATTACCGGTGACCACCGACATGGAGAAGGGCTGCATTGTTTTCCTACAGCCCTCCTCCCTGTCAGTTTGGGCACACTGCTTGGGATGGCTGAGCAGAGCCATACTGATCAGTGTGCTTACAGTGAAGCACCCCCCCCCCGCCCCTAGTAAAACACTCCCATCACACAGTTAACCCTTTGATCACCCCACATATTAACCCCTTCCTGCCCAGTTGCATTAGTACAGTGTCAGCGCTTATGTTAGCATTGATCATCGTATTGGTGTCACTGGGGATGTCAGTGACACAGTCAGTCCCCCCCAGTGTCAGAATGCCCGCCGCAGTCCCGCTATAAGTCGCTGATCGACGCCATTACTAGTATTAACAAAAAAAAATGTCCAGTATCTATAACGCCATATGTAAATGCTATAACTTTCATGTAAACCAATTAATTTACACGTATTGGGATTTTTTTTTAACAAAGACACGGAGCAGAATACATTTTGGCTGAAATTTATGACGAAATTTGACATTTTTGAAATTTTTTTACTGGATATATTTAATAGCAAAAAGTCCAAAATATTGTTTTTTTTTCTCAAAATTGTCAGTCTTTTTTTTTTTTTATAGCGCAAAAAATAACAAAAACGCACAGGTGATCAAATACCACCAAAAGAAAGCTCTATTCATGGGGAAAAAAGGAAGTAAATTTCATTTGGGTGCAGAGTTGCATGACCGCGCAATTGTCAGTTAAGGTAACGCAGTGCCGTAACCAGGGGGCGGACTGACCAATCAGGCACTGCCCGAGGGTCCAGGGTCAGTAGGGGGCCCCATGAGATGCCCCTGGTACCTTTTCATAGGCTTTATTGGGTGTGGTTTGAGTGTGGGTGAGGACACGGGCCCCATGATCCCCGATTGCCCGGGGGCCCCATGAGTTGTCAGTTCGCCCCTGGACGTAACGCAAACCGCTTCTTTAATATTGCTGGAGTGTCCCAAGGATTCCCTGTACCCATACAAGGCCAGGTTTCCAATAAAGCATCAGAAAAGGATACCCCTTGACCAGGGGCGGACTGACAACTCATGGGGCCCCCGGGCAATAGGGGATCATGGGGCCCCTGTGTCCTTGCCTAAACTCAAAAAAGCCTATGAAAAAGGTACCAGGGGCATCTTATGGGGCCCCCTACTGACCCCAGGCCCTTGGGCAGTGCCCGAGTTTCCAAATGGTCAGTCAGCCCCTGCCCTTGACAACTCATTGAGCCAGAAGAGTGTGTGCTTGGCTGCCAGTCAGTGGCTTCCTGAGGCAGGTGCGGGGGGGTGCGCGCCGCACCGGGTGACACCGACCGCATGGGGTAGCACTGGACCCGCTCCACAAAAAGGTAAGTTGTGAAGCAAGCAGACAATCCCGGCAGAATGGATGGGATCTGCGGATTGGGAGCATAATGGATCGGATCCATCCTGCGGGGATCGTCGGCTTTCTTTACAACTTACCTTTTCGTGGAAATGTCCGGTGTCACCCCGTATAGGTTGCATGCCGACGATCCCCGCAGGATGGATAGGATCTGCAGATTGGGGAGCAGATCCATGATGCTCAATCCACAGATCCGATCCATTCTGCGGGGATCGTCGGAGGGGGTGTCACCAAGTGTTACCGCACCGGGTGACACAAACCCTAGGGACGCCCCTGCCGCCAGTGCACCTATTTGGGGGAAGGAACCTTGGGACCAATCAGTGGGCCCCTTCAGGGGTGAGTCCTACACAGGGGTGGACTGACCATTTGGAAACTCGGGCACTGCCCGAGGGCCCAGTGTCAGTAGGGGGCCCCATGATATGCCCCTGGTACCTTTTTCATAGGCTTTTTTGAGTTTGGGCAAGGACACAGGGGCCCCATGATCCCCTATTGCCCGGGGGCCCCATGAGTTGTCAGTCTGCCCCTGGTCCTACATACAGTGTATATCTCTGGATGGTCTGGGAAGAGTTCGGAATACCCAAGAACTATATTCAGCATGTGTTGGGGGACGGGACGTGCGGACTGATCGCTCAGTATGTGACCCCTATGTACTATTCCCACAGAAATGAATAACATGATAATAAATGACAAAAGTGTTCTCTTGGGATTCAGAATTATACATAGAGAACAAAGCAAAGACAGGAATACTATAGTGATAGAAGTGCAATAGATACACATAGAACGGAGAGAGACACCGCCGTCTTTTTCCTGTGTAGCGTGTGCGTTTCGCCTGCGATGCTTCCTGCAGACCATCCTGTCTGGCGTTTGATGAATCGGAGTGTTGGCAGCCGTTGTGAGCTCCCCTGCAGGCCTTCTCTCCTACTTCAATCAGTGCCGCGCAACACGCACGCACACCTTCCACGCAGGAACCGCCGCAATCACAACAAACAGCGCTTTAAGTATATCTAACGCAACATTTTTTTATTTTGGAGTGAAGAGGGGTGAGAACATCTGCCAGGCTTGTATTTCCAGCTCTGTCCCTATTAAGGAGCGTCACTCTCTCTGTGTTGGAAAATGGAATGAAACCAGCTCCTGCTGTAATTTTCATCTTTCAATTGAGAACTTTTTACACGCAGTAATTTTTTTTTGCCAATAGATGTCCTCAATCTAATGGCCGGCATCATTTGATCTACTTTCTCTGAGCCCAGGTCATATTTATTTATTATTATTATTTATTTCAGGTACTTTTATAGCGCCATCAATTCACGCAGTGCTTTACACATATACCGTATTTTCCGGCGTATAAGACGACCCCCTACTTTTCCTGTTTAAAATGTAGTGTTTGGGCTATACTCGCCGTATAAGACTACCCCTCTTCCAGTGCACACCAGTGGGAAGAATCGTGCCCCATCATTGGTGTCAGTGGGAGGAATAGTGCCCATTCATTGGTGTCAGTGGTAGGAATAGTGCCCCATCATTGGTGTCAGTGGGAGGAATAGTGTCCCATCATTGGTATCAGTGGGAGGAATAGTGTCCCATCATTGGTATCAGTGGCAGGAATAGTGCCCCATCATTGGTATCAGTGGGAGGAATAGTGCCCCATCATTAGTATCAGTGGCAGGAATAGTGCCCCATCATTTGTGTCAGTGGGAGGAATAGTGCCCCATCATTGGTGTCAGTGGGAGGAATAGTGCCCCATCATTGGTGTCAGTGGGAGGAATAGTGCCCCATCATTGGTGTCAGTGGGAGGAATAGTGCCCCATCATTGGTATTAGTGGGAGGAATAGTGCCCCATCATTGGTATCAGTGGGAGGAATAGTTCCCCATCATTGGTATCAGTGGCAGGAATAGTGCCCCATCATTGGTGTCAGTGGGAGGAATAGTGCCCCATCATTGGTGTCAGTGGGAGGAATAGCACCCCATCATTAGTGTCAGTGGCAGGAATAGCGCCCCATCATTGGTGTCAGTGGAAGGAATAGTGCCCCATCATTGGTATCAGTGGGAGGAATAGTGCCCCATCATTGGTGTCAGTGGGAGGAATAGCACCCCATCATTAGTGTCAGTGGCAGGAATAGCGCCCCATCATTGGTGTCAGTGGAAGGAATAGTGCCCCATTATTAGTATCATTGGGGGGAATAGCACCCCATCATTGGTGTCAGTGGAATAGTGCCCCATCTTTGGTGTCAGTGGGGGGGGGGGAATAGTGCCCCATCGTTGGTGTCAGTGGGGGGGGAGTAATAGTATCCCATCATTGGTGTCAGTGGGGGGTGGAATAGTGCCCCATCATTGGTGTCAGTGGGGGGTGGAATAGTGCCCCATCATTGGTGTCAGTGGGGGGTGGAATAGTGCCCCATCATTGGTGTCAGTGGGGGGGGGGAATAGTGCCCCATCGTTGGTGTCAGTGGGGGGGAGGAAAAGTGCCCCATCGTTGGTGTCAGTGGGAGGAATAATGCCCCATCATTGATATCAGTGACACCAACGATGGGGCACTATTCCTCCCACTGACACTTGCTGACCCCTGCTCCAGTACGGTGCTGCTGCAGCCAGCATATGTGGTTGCAGCAGCACCTAAGCACGGCACACTTACCTGCATCTCCACTCGATTTTCGCGGGGCCGCTCAGCTCCGCCTCCTCGCCGGTGATTGGCCGCCTGTGTGCCTTTCCTGAGCTACAGTTCTGGCGGCCAATCACCGGTGAGGAGGTGGAGCCGAGCAGCCGTGCGAACATCCAGTGGACGAACCGAAGGAAGGAGCAGCCGCGCTTCCTGGACCGGATCGTCGTGGGACCGGAGCCAGGTAAGAGACAGCAGCCCCTGCCCACCCCTGTACTTAGTTTCCCTTCTGTTGGAAGGGGGGGGGGCGGCAGCACCGCGACGCCCCCCTAAAAAGTTTCAGCATGCCGTTACCGGCGTATAAGACGACCCCCGACTTTTGAGAAGATTTTCAAGGGGTAAAAAGTCGTCTTATACGCCGGAAAATATATTGTACGTCTGGGAAGAGTTCGGAATACCCCAAAAATAGCTGCAGCATGTATGTGTATGTATGAATGTGAGTTAGAGACCTGCCCTCAAGGGGCGTACAATCTAAGGTCCCTAACCCTCAAGGGGCGTACAATCTAAGGTCCCTAACCCTCAAGGGGTGTACAATCTAAGGTCCCTAACCCTCAAGGGGTGTACAATCTAAGGTCCCTAACTCACATTCATACATACACATACTAGGGACAATTTAGACAGGAGACAATTCACCTACCAGCATGTCTTTGGAGTGTGGGAGGAAACCGAAGTACCCGGAGGAGACCCACGCAGGCACAGGTAGTGCCGTGGGTGGGATTTGAACCAATGACCCTAGTGCTGCCAGGCGGAAGTGCTAATCTGTATTGAACCTGCCTCAGCCTGGGCTTGGACAGTGAAAGAAGAAGCAGTGCATTGATGACATAATTTCTCTGTCACTCTGCTCTCTTCTCCTATCAGCATGCTTCTTGTCAGTGCATGAACTGATTGGCTTCTTTTTTGCTCCTTTTTCCTCTCACACGCCAGCCCTGCTGTACAGGGCCTGCAAGAGGCTGATACCAGGTCAAATTCTGGTACTTACACTACTTGTATGCAGCCCCCCAGCCTCCTTTATACTTACCTGAGCCTGATCTCGATCCAGTAATGTGCATGAGAGCAGCAGCTCTCGGCTCTCTCTCTCTTTTTATTCTTTTCGTATTGGGCAGAAAGACAATGGCTTGTGCTGCTGTTAATCACAGCCAGTGAGGAAAGAGGGGGGGAGGTATGACATGTTTGTTATTTTTTAATAAATAACTTTTTTGCCTTTGCAATCACTTTTATTTGTATATTTTTATCAATGCCTTAAGTTATGAGTTGAACAGGGGCGGACTGACCATATGGGTACTCGGGCAATGCCCGAGGGCCCGGGGTCAGTAGGGGGCCCCATGAGATGCCCCTAGTACCTTTCATAGGCTTTTTTAGGTGTGGTTTGAGTGTGGGTGAGGACACAGGGGCCCCATGATCCCCTGTTGCCCGGGGACCCCATGAGTTATCAGTCCGCCCCTGGAGTTGAACTTTAATTTTGAGTTGCCACCGGAAAAGAAATAGATTGGAAATCGTCCAATGGGGACACCTGTTCCAGTGACGAGGGCATCTTCCCCACCTTGTAGAGATTTCCTTTTATTTCCTAGCGTGTCTAGAGGGCAGGAAATGAAGGGAAATCTCCCCAATCGGACACAGAATGAAAATAAAAACTAATCTAATGTTGGGTTTAACCCACCTCTAACCACTTCCTTACCGCGCTATAGCCGAATGACGACTACAGTGCGGTCATCCAGTTCTGGGAGACATCATATAATGTCCTCCCAGAACGCTCCCCCTGCGCACCCCCAGCGGCGTGCAACCCGGCGCTGTCTGTGATCGTTGTGTCCTTTGGAGACATAGTAAAAGTCCAATCACAGAGGCTTTTACCACATGATCAGCTGTGTCCCATCACAGCGACCTTTTTACCACGTGATCAGCTGTGTCCCTTCATAGCAGCTTTTACCACGTGATCAACTGTGTCCCATCACAGCGGCCTTTTTACCACATGATCAGCTGTGTCCAATCACAGCAGCCTTTTTACCACGTCATCAGCTGTGTCCAATCACAGCGGCCTTTTTACCACGTGATCAGCTGTGTCCCTTCACAGCGGCCTTTTTACCACGTGATCAGCTGTGTCCAATCACAGCGGCCTTTTTACCACGTGATCAGCTGTGTCCAATTACAGCGGCCTTTTTACCACGTGATCAGCTGTGTCCAATTACAGCGGCCTTTTTACCACATGATCACCTGTGTCCCATCACAACTGATCACCATGTAAATACACTTGCTGGTTATTGGCAATACTTTCGTTAGGCTGTCACAGTGTAAGGAAAGTACTGCCAATATCCGGCAACTGTCAAAGGAGACATTTGCACCTATAATCAGGGCACTGATCATTGCAGTCCCAAAAGTGCCCATCAGTGCCCAACAGTGTTGCTCATCAGTGCCCAGCAGTGCTGCCCATCAGTGCCTGTCAGTGGTGCCAGTCAGTGCCACCTGTCAGTGCTGTCAGTCAGTGCTGTCAGGGCACTGATTATCATTGCAGTCCCAAAAGTGCTCATCAGTGCCCAACAGTGCTGCCCATCAGTGCTCAACAGTGTTGCCCATTAGTGCCCTTCAGTGCTACCTATTAGTGCCCATCAGTGCAGCCTATCAGTGCCCATCAGTGCCGCATATCTATGCAGCATCATCAGTGCCTCCTCATCAATTTCCACCAGTGCCACCTCATCAGTGTTGCCTATCAGTGCAGCCTATCAGTGCCGCATATCTGTACAGCATCATCAGTGCCTCCTCATCAATACCCACCAGTGCCACTTCATCAGTGCTGCCTATCAGTGCAGCCTATCAGTGCCGCATATCTGTACAGCATCATCAGTGCCTCATCATCAATTTCTACCAGTGCCACCTCATCAGTGCTGCCTATCAGTGCAGCCTCATTAGTGCTGCCTATCAGTGCAGCCTCATCAACGCACATCAGTGAAGGAGAAAAAGTACCTGTTTGCACAATTTTATAATAGAAACAAAGAAAACCTTTTTTTTTTTTTTCAGAATTTTTGCTCTTTTTTTGTTTATAGTGCAAAAAATAAAAACCCCAGCAGTGATTATATACCACCAAAAGAACGCTCTATTTGTGTGAAAAAAATGATAAACATTTCAAATGGGTACAGTGTTGCATGACCGCACAATTGTCATTCAATAAAGAATGCTCATAACCAGCAGCTGTCACAGAGCAGTAGTGCCGCCCATCAGTGCCTCCTCATCAGTGCAGCCTATCAGTGCAGCCTCATCAACGCACATCAGTGAAGCAGAAAAATTATCTGTTTGCAAAATGTTATAATGGAAACAGAAACTTTTATTTTTCAGATTTTTTTTGCTTTTTTTTTGTTTATAGTGCAAAAAATAAAACACCCAGTTGTGATTAAATACCACCAAAAGAAAGCTCTATTTGTGTGGAAAAAAAAAATGATAAAAATGTCATATGGCTGCAATGTTGCATGACCGCGCAATTGTCATTCAAAGTGCGACAGCGCTGAAAGCTGAACATTTTCCTGGGCAGGAAGGCGGTAGAAGTGCTCGATAGGCGAGGGGTTAAAAAAGAAACAAACGCTTTATACAGATTTTGATTGAGGACTCTGCTAAGCACTGCTTACATAAAACTATCAATATTTCTAGGACATATCTGGAAAAATTGCTTTTAAAAATGAGTGTCGTACTTGTAAAGCAGCAAGTGATGGATTTGGCGCGGTTATAAAGTACATTCGCTGTCCGTGACCGCCAACGTGGGCGCTGGGTGATACATTCAGGTGTCAGCACTGTGTTCAGTGAATGTGGCCAATGGTAAAGACTCGTCAGTTCCGCACTCTAACAAGAATAGAATTGAAAGGCTTCTCATCGAGAGCCAACACGTCTTGCAGCGCTCTCAGTGGCAGCGCTCTCAGTGGCAGCGCTCTCAGTGGCAGCGCTCTCAGTGACAGCGCAGGGATGCCGAGTGATCCTGGATGGAAGTCAGAGCGCTCATCTGCCGCCATATTGGACGTGTTCATAGAAAAGTCGCAGGTTGTTTTCTAGCTGCTAAATGTAAGTGCTGCGCAGGGGCGGACTGACCATTTGGAAACTCGGGCACTGCCTGAGGGCCCGGGGTCAGTAGGGGGCCCCATGAGATGCCCCTGGTACCTTTTTTCATAGGCGTTTTTGAGTTGGGCAAGGACGCAGGGGCCCCATGATCCCCTATTGCCCGGGGGCCCCATGAGTTGTCAGTCCGCCCCTGGTGCAGCGTGTTACGTTTACCAGAATACAGAGTATATTTGATGCTGAGCCAGATCTGAGCGCTCTCTTCTGTTCTTTACTCCAGGACAGGGGTCCCCAGCCTGTTCAGTGCAGGGGCCACACTCTATTCTGTACAGATATTCCCACGCGGGGGAAAAAAAATCAGTTTTATAAATAAATGATTCAAATTTAAATGAATGAATAAATAGCGTCAGAAGTTCCCCCTTTCACAGCAGGAGCCCCCCATTACATCAGAGTCTCCCCCTTCATCAGAGTCCCCTTTTTTCATCACAAACCCCCACATCACCTTAGAGTCCCCCCCCCCCCGTTAACATTAGCGTTGCACTTTCACATCATATCAGAGTCCCCCCTTTCACATCAGGAATCTCTCCATCACATGAGAGTCCCCCCCCCCCATCAGAGCCCCCAGTTCACATAAGAGCCCCCTTTCACATCAGAGTCTCCTTTTCACATCAAATGTCCCCCTTTAACATCAAAAGCCCCCATCACATCAAAATCTCCTTTTCCCATCAGATGTCCCCCATCCTCCCATTAGATCCCCCCATCACATCAAATCACTGCCCCCCTTTCACATCAGATGTCTCCCTCCAACACATCAGAACACCTTATCACATCAGAGCCTCCAATTCCCATCAGAGCCCCCCTTCACATCGGAGTCTCCTTTTCACATCAACATTCCCCTTTCATATCAGAGCCCCCCCTTCACGTCAGAGCCCCCTCTTCACATCAGAGCACCCCCTTCACATCAGAGCCTTCCCCTTCACATCAGAGCCCACCCCCCTTCACATCTGTGCTCCCTTCACATAAGAGCCTCCTTTTCATATCAACATACCCCCATCACATTAGAGCCCCCCTTCACATCAGAGCCCCCCTTCACATCAGAGCCCCCCTTCACAAAGGAGTTTCTTTTTCACATCAGAAGACCCCCATCCTCTAATTAGATCCCCCTATGACATCACATCAGTGCCCCTTCACATCAGAGTCTCCTTTTCACATCAAATGTCCCCCTTTAACATCAAAAGCCCCTCGTCACATCACAATCTCCTTTTCCCATCAGAAGTCCCCCATCCTCCCATTACATCTCCCCCCCATCACATCAAATCATTACCCCCTTTCACATCAGAAGTCTCCCTCCAACACATCAGAACCCCCTCTCACATCAGAGCCTCCAATTCCCATCAGAGCCACCCTTCACATCAGAGTCTCCTTTTCACATCAACATCCCCCTTTCACATCAGAGACCCCCGCTTTACATTAGAGCCCCCTTCACATCAGAGCCCCCCAGAGCCTCCCTTCACATAGGAGTCTCTTTTTCACATCTACATCCCTCTCACATCAGAAGACCCCCATCCTCCCATTAGATCCCCTTATGACATCACAGCAGTGCCCCCCTTCACATCAGAGTCTCCTTTTCACATCAACATTCCCCTTTCACATCAGAGCCCCCCCACCTTCACATCAGAGCCCCCCTTCACATAGGAGTCTCTTTTTCACATCAACGTCCCCCTTTCAAATCAGAAGACCCCCATTCTCCCATTAGATCCTCTCATGACTTCACATCAGTGCCCCCCTTCACATCAGAGCTCCCCTTCACATCGGAGTCTCCTTCACATCAGAGCCCCCCCCCCCTTTACATCAGAGCTCCCCTTCACATTGAAGTCTCCTTTTCACATCAACATCCCCCTTCCACATCAGAATCCCCTTTTAGCATCAGAATTCCCCTTTCACATCAGAAGACCCCCATACTGCCATTAGATTCCCCTATGACATCACATCAGTGCCCCCATTCATATCACAGTCCCCATATCACATCAGCAGAAGCCCCCCCCCCCCATCCCTCATCACATAAGAGCCCTCCTCCCTTTCCATCAGAGTCCCCCTTTACCATCAGAAGGCTTCAACACATCAGAGTTGCTGTGTGCTGGGTAAATCCTGTTGCGGACTCGATGTGGCCTGCAGGCCATAGTTTGGAGCCTCCAATGATTACCATTGTTGCAGCAATTATTTAAAAACTCATGTCATAAATACTGCTGAGAACTACTCAAAACCTCAGTATGGGACTCTCTTTTTGTTATCTAACAGAGTATTTATTAGCACTGAAATGGACATAAAGGGGTTGATTTACTAAAACTGGAGAGTGCAAAATCTGATGCAGCTCTGCATAGAAACCAATCAGCTTCCAGGTTTTTTTTGTCAAAGCTTAATTGAACAAGCTGAAGTTAGAAGCTGATTGGCTGCCATGCACAGCTGCACCAGATTTTTCATCCTCCAATTTTAGTAAATCAACCCCACAGTGACAACAAGGACATGCATCTATAGTGTACATAATCAGCCAAGGAACGGATCTCTGCAGTATTCCATACACAGAAGCAGGGGCGGACTGACCATTTGGAAACTCGGGCACTGCCCGAGGGCCTGGGGTCAGTAGGGGGCCCCATGAGATGCCCCTGGTACCTTTTTCATAGGCTTTTTTGAGTTTGGGCAAGGACACAGGGGCCCCATGATCCCCTATTGCCCGGGGGCCCCATGAGTTGTCAGTCCGCCCCTGCACAGAAGGAATGTACAGTATTACATAGACATTTGGCAAGTTATCAAATTGATAAAGACAAATGAAATGAACGACATCATCACAGACTGTTTGCAATAATAAGTGCAAAATAATATAGCAAAGCCCATATAATTAGGGTATAATCAGCTGAGAAATTATGAAAATCTAAACAAAAGTGTTGTGTGATGTCTCAAATATAGGAACATTTGGAACTTAGTAACTCTCTTAGACATAACGGATCACAAATCGCTCTTTACTGCCGAGCACGATGCAGGACAGCATGCGCAAAAGGGCGAAAAATCGGTTCCACCATGCCTCTCACAGTCATTATTACGTATGTGCAAGAATGAAAAAAATGGGACTATCTTCTAAAGGTTGGGCACTACTATGATCTTATCAGACTGGAAGACACCCCAGTGTTGTAGCCGAGCCTTCCTTCTGCAGTAAAGCACAGTTTTGGTAGCAGTTCTTTCACACTAGTGAGGAGACAAACATTAACATGGATGTGATGGTGCCGAAAATGTGACTTTATTATTATTCAATATGAAGGAGCTGGGCAGCTCAGGGTGTCTCAGAACTCCTGCTCATTATTGAGGAATGTACATTTATAACAGCTCCTGCTCCCTTCCCACAGCGATCGACAAAAATTCGCTCACCCTCAGGAGCACCTGAAGCAGCCTCTCCGCAACTCACTGGGCTCTATAGAACATGAGCTGCAACCAAACCCAATTCAATATGTCTGCAATAAAAAAAATATAGACTCAGAGTCATTATGAAGAGATGGAGGGAGGGATGGATGTTTAATTAGATAGATAGATAGATAGATAGATAGATATAGACAGACAGACAGACAGACAGACAGACAGACAGACAGACAGACAGACAGACAGACAGACAGACAGACAGACAGACAGACAGACAGACAGACAGACAGACAGACAGACAGACAGACAGACAATAGATATATAGATAGAAAGATATGAATAGATAGATAGATAGATAGATAGATAGATAGATAGATAGATAGATAGATAGATAGATAGATATGAATAGATAGATAGATAGATAGATAGATAGATAGATAGATAGATAGATAGATAGATATGAATATATAGATATGTAGCAGGCTCCTTGTACAAGAGGATTCAGAAGTCAGTCCTTCCTCTCTCTCCCCTATTTGTAAAACCTGGGCATTCTGCCAAGTTCATGGATCATCCACTACACAGCAAAGAACGCTGGGAAAGGGAGGGAAGCAGAAAGTGAAGGGGAGAACGGAGAGACATGAGGCTGGAGAAAAGACAGGGACACGTGGAGCCCGTCCAAGCAGAGGAGGAGGCACTACAGCACCCAGCGCGATAGAGGGACCCTGCTGTGTGTTCAGAGTCTGGTGAGCTGTCCCCCTGGAGAGAGTAAGACACACCATTTACACTTTGCATATAGACTGGGACATCCGCACCCCACTGCTGGGATCCCACCCATCCGGGGCCCTGTGCAAGCCACAGATCCCTCTGCCTGCTTTGCCCCTCACCACCAGTGTAATTGAGACTGTCTGCCCCGGGGACTGACACATACTGGGAGATTGCATCCTGCGACTGCCCCTGGTTTTGGGGTGCTTTGTGTTGCATTTAGACACTGAGGTTGGACCCTCTCAGCCCAGAAACCTAGTGAAATCTGATGTAACCCACACCAGCTGAAACTCCAAAGAAGCCTTCAGCTGCTATTTACTTCATTGTAAGGACTAAACGTGCACCAACTAGAGCTCCACCGTTACAAGGACTGAAGTGGGGGAATCTGGCTTAGTAGCCTTATTAGAGGTACCTCTTTATTGCATTCTGTTCTGACTCTGAGGTGATTTTTGGCTAACGCCCCTCAGAAGCAGAATCATACACCGGTGTGGGTAATACATTTCATTGATAGAGCATAAGTAAGTTTATTTGTTTGATATCAGTTGTATTCTGCTTAAAGTGCGGCTCTGCCATCCGGAGATTTTTGGCTGTGAAGCCCTCTAGTGGCAGACCAAATTTACTGCATTGCATAAAAGAAGAAAAGTAAGTTTGGAAGTTGAAAGGGGAACCCCACCCCTCTACACTGCATTTCATTCTCCATAAAATTGTTCTTGTTTCGTTTAGCCCTGTGTCAGCAAATTTCTTGGCGGGGTATTTGCTATTCATTACCAGTTGTGCCAGAGGGATTGGGTTTGCTTAGGGTTGGATCTATTGAGCGCAGGACCCATAATATATTCCAGCTTGTCCCAAGGGGCAGTGCTACACGTGGGGGCTCGTCTGGGATTCTTGCTGCTCAATTACCCAACAACCACTCAAGCAGTGCCCTATACCAACTCCTAAGATGGACGTCGCAGCCGCGACCAAGTGGTGCAGCAGGGAAAATGCTTGCCCAGAACAGAGTGTAGTGGTCGAGTTCCCCAGAGAAATGGGGACCGAAGAACAGATTACCAAGATAGTGAATGCACTACCCACAGAGGGAAAGAAAACGTGGGTGATAGATGTGATACCCGCCTCAGACACCACCCTGGCATATGCCTTGCTAGAGTGGAAGAAGGGGATCCCTGACAGTTTCCAAGGAGCCAATATCCAAATAGAGGATGGGACAAGGCTCCAGTTACTTCAGTTGAACACCCCCGGGCCTAGTTGTGCAAAACCTGAGAGGGAAGAACCCCTGTCCCAGACACCTCTAGCCACCATAGGCCCGGAATTCCTCACTGCATTGGGGGACTTCATGTTAAAATGCCGCAAAGACCCCTCTCCATACACAGGGATGTATCGGAAGCTCCGATTCTTCTCGGGTAGGCAACCAATACCTACCGGGGAGGATGGCTTTGAAGAGTGGCTAGACCAAGCCATGCAAGCACTAAGTGAATGGGACATTCCTGAGGCCCACAAGAAACAGAGGATTACGGAGAGCCTAAGGGGCCCTGCATTGGAGGCCATTCGCAACCTAAAACTTAGCAAACAGGATTGCACTGCTCAGGACTATCTAGATATTTTACAAGATGTATTTGGGCATACTGAAAAGGCTTCAGACCTCATCTATCAGCTAGAGCATACCTACCAAAATGAAGGGGAGAAACTCTCCAGTTACATGGGACGTCTAGACAAGATAATATACCAAATTCTGCTAAAAAGGGGAATAGGCCCTGAAAGAGTAGATGAGGTTCGGGCTCAACAAGTCCTACGGGGAGCCAGGCCCCTAGACCCCATTGCTATTCTATTACAAACTCGGCGAGATGGTGGCCTCCTGAACTATCCAGACTTGATCCGGACTGTGAGAGAGGAGGAAGCCATGTTGGATGACAAATAGAGACAGTCAGACTCTGTTGTAGGGGTCCGGGTAGTCAATGTGGGAGGTGACACCCCTGAAGTTGAACTCCTTAAGACTCAGGTGTCCCAACTAATGGAGATGGTGACCATACTAATGGCGGGACCGTCGGGTTTAGCGAGAGAGACGAGAGCAGTTTCTGAAAACCTGTCAGGAGTTGCCCCAACGCAAGCAACTAGTCCCACCATTCAAATGACCTGCTTTAATTGTGGAGGGACCGGACATGTCAGGAGAGTCTGTCCGAGCCCCAGGAAGCCTGAAGCTAAGCGCCAAAAACCGGCGGAAAACTTCAGAGGGCCCTGGTGAAGGAGCAACCCAGGGACCCCACCACCGCAGCTAGCTCCACTCAACCAAGTAAAAGGGGGGCGAGGAGAAAATCTGGTCCTATCCAGAAGGACCCCACCATCCCTTACAAACAGCCTAGGGAAAATGCCACTTCACCTCAGGGAGTCAGTGCACACCTCAAACCTGGGAGTCAACCACGGCTTAGGCCGAGCCAAAACTCCCCCAGAAGGGGAGTAAGGATAAGAACTGCAGAACAGAAGAAGACGACTACCTGTTCACCACTCCCTGAGAATTTAGCGGGACCCTCCCCTGTCATCCCGATTCAGGTAGAAGGGATTTATACCAGGGCTCTTCTGGACATTGGAGCCCAAGTAACCCTTCTGTACCGAGACTTCTATGACAAGCATCTGAAGCATTTGCCCTTGCAGAAGCTGGAAGATCTGGAAATATGGGGCATAGGAACCCAGAAGTTTCCCTATGATGGTTACCTATCGGTCAGACTAACTTTTGATCCTTCCATGACAGGGAAGGCTGAGACTTTCGAAGCCTTAGCTGTCATCTGTCCCCGGCCGCCTGGGGCCAATAGGAGTCCCCTAATCATAGGGACCAACACCAATCTTGTCAGAAGGCTGTTGGCACCATTGGTCGAAGAGCCCAATGATCAACCCACTTCTGTACATCCCATGCTGAGGCAAGCATATCAGCGCCTGGTACAAGAGAGGAGAGCCCCAGCGGAAAGAATAGGGAAGATATGGTGCCTGGATCAACATGAGAAGGTGCTACAACCCGGAGAGGTGGCGTGTTTACAAGCATCAGTCAAATTGACCTGGAAGCAGCCAGGCCCCTTCATTGTCCTTGAGGCTGGTGGCTGTGAAGAGAACACAGGAGTGGAGATTCTGCCGGAGGTAGTGTCAACAAAAGTGCTACGGAGGAGCCACGGAAAGGTTTCGGTCAGTGTTCATAACCCAACTGCTGCCCCAGTGAAAATCCCAGCTCGGGTGCTGTTAGGACATGTGGATCCTGCAACCCCAATCTTGCCCACTGAGCTAGGGGACGGAAGAGAGAAAGAAATCCCTGTCGATGCGTTTTACCCAAGGAACACCCCCCTTTCCCCGGAATGGAGAGAGAGAGCGAAGAATCAACTCCTAAGGTGGCGGGCTGCATTCTCCAGAAGTGAGTTCGATGTGGGGTGTGCAGAGAGTGCCCATCATCGGATTCGGCTTCGAGAAGACGCCCCATTCAGGGAAAGGGTTCGACGAGTTCCATTGGGAGATTTGGAAGACCTGCGTGAGCAATTGGCAGAGTTGAAGAGGACAGGCATCATCAGAGAGTCCCGAAGCCCATACGCCTCTCCGATAATGGTGGTCCGGAAGAAGAACGGATCTTTAAGATTGTGCATCGACTACCGGACGCTAAACCGAAGAACTGTTCCTGATCAGTATACCACCCCCAGGATAGAGGATGCTTTGCAAAGCCTATCAGGGGCAAAGTGGTTCAGTGTGCTGGACCTGAAGAATGGGTATTACCAGATCCCCATGCACCCGGAAGACCGAGAAAAGACCGCGTTCATAACCCCAATAGGGTTCTTTGAATTTGACCGGTGCCTCAAGGTTTGTGCAACTCTCCAGCCACCTTTCAAAGGCTGATGGAGAAGACGGTGGGTGACATGAATTTAATTGAAGTACTGGTATACTTGAACGACATCATTGTGTTCGGGAAGACCCTAGAGCAGTGGTCGGCAAGCCGCGGCTCGCGAGCCACATGCGGCTCTTTACAAGCTTAAATGCGGCTCTTCTGTGTGCCGGGCGCCCGCTCCCCTCCCTCCTCTCCCTCCCCTCCCTCCTCTCGGACAGGCGTGTGCCGGGCGGCCGCCCCCTCACCTCCCCTCCCCTCCCTCCTCTCGGGCGGCCGCCCCAAAAGTCAGGACTCTGCAGCTGTCAGGATGTAGGCGGGGCAGCCAGGATGTAGGCGGGGCAGCGCGACGAACTCCTCTCCTCTCACAGTCCGCCCTGAAGACCAGAACGGCGCGGGAAGCAAGGCGAGAGGAACGCGCGGAGCAAAGGTAAGTGAATTGACACAGGGGGGACTTACTATATGGGGGATGAATTACTATATGGGGGACTTACTATATGGGGGGGACTTACTATATGGGGGGGGGACTTACTATATGGGGGATGAATTACTATATGGGGGACTTACTATATGGGGGGGGACTTACTATATGGGGGGGACTTACTATATGGGGGATGAATTACTATATGGGAGATGAATTACTATATGGGGGATGAATTACTATGGGGGATGAATTACTATATGGGGGATGAATTACTATATGGAGGATGAATTACTATGGGGGATGAATTACTATATGGGGGATGAATTACTATGGGGGATGAATTACTATATGGGGGATGAATTACTATGGGGGGGATGAATTACTATATGGGGGATGAATTACTATGGGGGATGAATTACTATGGGGGGATGAATTACTATATGGGGGATGAATTACTATGGGGGATGAATTAATATGGGGGATGAATTAATATGGGGGATGAATTACTATATGGGGGATGAATTACTATGGGGATGAATTACTATATGGGGGATGAATTGCTATGGGGGATGAATTGCTATATGGGGGATGAATTGCTATATGGGGGATGAATTACTATGGGGGATGAATTACTATATGGGGGATGAATTACTATATGGGGGATGAATTACTCTATGGGGGATGAATTACTCTATGGGGGATGAATTACTATGGGGGATGAATTACTATATGGGAGATGTATTTTCAGTTTTAAAAATGTGGCTCTCAAAATAAATTTCAATCGTGGTTTTGGCGAGATTTGGCTCAGTTGAAAAAAAAGGTTGCCCACCACTGCCCTAGAGGAACACGAGGAGAGATTGGAGAAGGTGTTCAAGAGACTTCATGATGAGGGACTGAAGTTGTCTTTGGAGAAGTACCAGTTTTACCAACCCTCGGTCAATTACCTGGGTCATATCGTATCTGCCGATGGAGTGGCCACTGACCCCAAGAAGCTGGAAGCTGTCACCTCATGGCCGAGGCCCACAAATGTCACAGAGCTCAGATCTTTCCTGGGGTTTTGCTCCTATTATCGCAGATTCGTCCAGGGCTTTGCTCAGATAGCCCGCCCACTCAATGAACTGCTCAGAAACGAAGAAGACAATGATGATGCAGATCTTTCTAGACCTGCGAAGCCAGCAGTGGGACCCAGGAGGCCTAGGGAATCTATTCAAGGACAATGGACAACCCAGTGTGAAGAGGCCTTTGAACGGCTGAAAAAGAGTTTAACCACCGTCCCAATCCTGGCCTATGCAGACCCAGCCAAGCCATACGAATTACATGTGGATGCAAGTAGAGATGGGTTAGGGGGAGTCCTCTATCAAGAACAGAATGGATGCTTGCGACCTGTCGCCTATGTGAGCCGGGGTTTGGCGTCCGCTGAGAAGAACTAGCCCACCCACAAGCTTGAATTCCTGTGCCTGGAGTCGGATCAGAGTGGACAGGGAAATATCCTGGTAGTGACTGACCATTTTAACAGGTATGCCCAGGCTTTTCCTGCTAGAGATCAGTTAGCATCAACTGTGGCAAAGATTTTAGTAGAAAGGTTCTTTGTGCATTACGGACTACCACAACGTATCCACTCAGACCAAGGGAAAAGATGTGGAGGAAGCTGAACTGGGAGAGACAGAGTGCGTCGAGCAAGAAGCGAGGGTTGATGAGTCAGTAGTGTCAGAACCAACATCGGAAGCAACGCCAGAACCATTGCTAGAGCCCAGAGAACAGAGAGAGCATAGAGTTATTCAACCCCCAAAGAGACTGACATATGATGTGTTGGGTGAAAACTCTGAGGAAGTAGTACATGCTTCTCAAAGGAATCTCGTGACGCCTGGTTCTCCTACAGCAGTTTCGGTAGAGAACAGCCCCAACTCACCCCCTGGCACATCTGGTTGGGCCATTCCCATTAGTGTGGCCTATGGGCAGGACAACCCTCACTCTGCTACATGGTGGGAGGTTCCTCTGCCAGATTCTTATGCAAGTGTGAATAATTAAATTTCCTGTGTGTACTAACTTTGCTTTTTCTCCGCGTGTATATAAAAAGCATGTAACAGGTTGCTTTTACTGCTGTCTTTGGAGGACCAAAGCTTCTCTGGTGGGGGGAGTGTGTAGCAGGCTCCTTGTACAAGAGGATTCAGAAGTCAGTCCTTCCTCTCTCTCCCCTATTTGTAAAACCTGGGCATTCTGCCAAGTTCATGACTCATCCACTACACAGCAAAGAACGCTGGGAAAGGGAGGGAAGCAGGAAGTGAAGGGGAGAACGGAGAGACACGAGGCTGGAAAAAAAGACAGGGACATGTGGAGCCCGTCCAAGCAGAGGAGGAGGCACTACAGCACTCAGCGCGGATAGAGGGACCCTGCTGTGTGTTCAGAGTCTGGTGAGCTGTCCCACTGGAGAGAGTAAGACACACCATTTACACTTTGCATATAGACTGGGACATCCGCACCCCACTGCTGGGATCTCACCCATCCGGGGCCCTGTGCAAGCCACAGATCCCCTACCTGCTTTGCCCCTCACCACCAGTGTAATTGAGACTGTCTGCCCCGGGGACTGACACATAGTGGGAGATTGCATCCTGCGACTGCCCCTGGTCTTGGGGTGCTTGGGGAGCATAAGTAAGTTTATTTGATTGATATCAGTTGTATTCTGCTTAAAGTGCGGCTCTGCCATCCGGAGACTCTTGGCTGTGAAGCCCTCTAGTGGCAGACCAAATTTACTGCATTGCATAACAGAAGAAAAGTAAGTTTTGAAGTTGAAAGGGGAACCCCACCCCTCTACACTGCATTTCATTCTCCATAAAATTGTTCTTGTTTCATTTAACCCTGTGTCAGCAAATTTCTTGGCGGGGTATTTGCTATTCATTACCAGTTGTGCCAGAGGGATTGGGTTTGCTTAGGGTTGGATCTATTGAGCGCAGGACCCATAATATATTCCAGCTTGTCCCAAGGGGCAGTGCTACAGATAGATAGATATGTATATATAGATAGATAAAGAATGGAGGGGCAGATTAATAGAGATTTAAAGATATTAAAAATATTGGATGGATATGGAGATAGATAGATAGATAGATAGATAGATAGATAGATAGATTATGGAGGGACAGATAGATAGATATTAAAAGCTTTAAATATATTCAATAGATATTACATTACATTACATTACATTGAGTTTATATAGCGCCAAAGGGTTTGCTCAGCGCTGTACAATAGAGGGGGGGACAATACATGAAACATTACAGCAGCTACGAACAGCACACGAGGGGTAAGAGGGCCCTACTCTTTCGAGCGTACAATCTGGGAGGGAGGGGGTAGTGGTACAGGAGGAAGTGGCTGTGGGGGATGGAGTGGTAGGAGGAATGAAGGAGAGCAGCAGTTAGGTGAGGGTGGGGTAGGCTTCCCTGAAGAGGTGGGTTTTCAGGGAGCGCCTGAAGGTGAGGAGGGAAGGTGACAGTCTGATGGATTGGGGTAGTGAGTTCCAGAGGATGGGGGAGGACCTGGAGAAGTCTTGCAGACGTGCGTGTGAGGAGGAGACCAGGGAGCAAGATAGAAGGAGGTCCTGTGAAGAGCGAAGGGTACGGGTAGGGTGGTACTTGGGAATCAGGTCGGTGAGGTAGTTAGGGGCAGTGTTGTGAATGGCTTTGTAGGTCAGAGTGAGTAGTTTGAATTTGATGCGTTGGGCAATAGGGAGCCAGTAGAGGGAGAGGCAGAGGGGGGTGGCAGAGGTGGAGCGGCTGGTGAGGTGGATGAGTCTGGCAGCTGAGTTCAGGATGGTCTGAAGCGGGGAGAGTTTGCACTGGGGTAGGCCGGTGAGGAGGGAGTTGCAGTAGTCAAGGCGTGAGATAATCAGGGAGTGCACAAGTAGTTTAGCGGTGTCTGGGGTAAGGAAGGTGCGTATTTTGGCGATATTGCGGAGGTGGAGCCTGCATGTGTTTGTCAGTGATTTGACATGAGGTTGGAAGGAGAGGTTAGAGTCCAGAATGACCCCAAGGACTTTGGCTTGCGGGGCGGGATTGATGGTGGTGATGTTAGTAGTGATGGATAGGATGGGGGGGCGGGCGCGGGCAGGAGGGAAGACGAGAAGCTCGGTTTTGGAGAGGTTGAGTTTGAGGAAATGGAGCGACATCCAGTCAGAGATGTCGTTTAGGAGGTGAGTGATGCGGGCGGAGAAAGTGGAGGTGAGGTGAGGGGTGGAGAGGTAAATTTGAGTGTCATCAGCATAGAGATGGTAGTTGAAGCCGTGGGAGTGTATGAGTTTGCCAAGGGAGGAGGTGTAGATGGAGAAGAGAAGGGGTCCAAGGACAGAGCCCTGGGGGACCCCAACAGAGAGGGGGAGGGAAGGGGAGGTGGCACCATTGTAGGAAACGCTGAAGGAGCGTTGGGATAGGTAAGAGGAGAACCAGGAGAGAGCGGTGTCTCTGATGCCAAGGGAGATAGATAGATAGATAGATAGATAGTTAAAGAATGGAGGGAGAGATTGATATATATATTCAAAGATTTAAAAATATTCAAAGTATTGGATGGATATGGAGAAAGATAGATAGATAGATAGACAGACAGACAGATAGATAGATAGATAGATAGATAGATAGATAGATAGATAGATAGATAGATAGATAGATAGATAAAGGATGGAGGGACAGATTGCTAGAGGCACAACATTCTGCTTTGAACAGTTTATGTATGACCAATGACTTGTATGAGGGACAAAAGCATCTCAGACACAAAGAACAGCCAGGGCACATGACCCATAAATCATGTGTAGGGACTCTGCCCTAAGCAGGAGTGTCCCTACCCTAAAGTTAGTGCTGCTGGACTGTAGTCAGCTTATCCCTGAATTGATAGTTCTGCTTTCTGTAGGTTTTCTCCTAAGCTGAGGTCACTGATTACTTCTGCTTGCTGTCTCTGGCAATAATATAAGAGGATCCAATGACCTGGGTTATGAATATTTTTGTATCTCTGGCCTACTAGTTGGGGGATTTTTGTCAGTGGTGCATGCTGGGGAGGGATATAAATGCGTAGGGGGGACCATTTGGAAGCCTACCAGGCTCTGCCTGGGTAGGATGTGTGTGTGGTTGTTCTCGGACCTTCCAGACTTGCTCCCTGGGGAGAACACATGGACTTGAAGAAGCATGGTCTGGATTTGAGGCCTGAATGCTGGCACTACCTAGATGGAGGATCAGGGGCGGACTGACCATTTGAAAACTCGGGCTCTGCCCGAGGGCCCGGGGTCAGTAGGGGGCCCCATGAGATGCCCCTGGTACCTTTTTCATAGGCTTTTTTGAGTTTGGCCAAGGACACAGGGGCCCCATGATCCCTTATTGCCCGGGGGCCCCATGAGTTGTCAGTCAGCCCCTGTGGAGGATTTATCTGGGAGGAATGAAGCTAAAACCTGAATAGGAGCACCAGGGGGGAACTTTGTCAGCTGAGTGTTCAGCTTAGTGTTTGAACACTGCAGGAAATCTGGTTGCTCATCCAGGGGGTTTGTATGCAGGCAGAAGAATATAGAGTACCGGTCCGTCTTAAAGGTCCAGAGTCTATGTCTGTTCTTTTCGGTTATTCTGTCCCCTAAGCCCTCCCTCCCTAGAGTTTTTTTTTCCAGCTCTGATAAAATGTGTTAACCATATCGAAAGTGACTGGTCCCCAATTCTTCACACCTTACTAACAGTCAACAATCCAAACTTTGAGATGAAATATTGACCTGCTGGACCACTTGGAGATCCCTAGTTGCCTTCAGGGATGGGATGAGGTGCTACACATGTGTTTTCATTGATTAGGGTTCATGAACAAGGACTTTCGTCTGTGTCTGAGCTGCTTTAGACAAGACAACCCGAAGGGAAAAGCAACTCAAAGCAGCATGAAGACCCTAAGAGCAAATCAATTGCACGTCAGGGCACCTAAGAAGCAAAAGCATGCTGTATTCAACTTGCATCTGAATCTGAAGCCCAACTACACAACCCATTGGATAGCTGGACAGGGACCCATGCTTGCCATTATCTCTCTCTCTGATTATATTGTCCCTACCAGTTGTGTGCACTGGTGTTGAGCAAATAGCCCATAGGCTACTGGTAAATCAAGAGAAAGAACTTTGTGCTCCACCAGCTCTCGGATTTAAAACACAGTAGCTTGCAGAATACATTTATCTATGCATCCATTCATGAATCTTGTGAAATCTTGCAGCACTTATGTCACAATGTAACTGCATCCTTGTGTGACTGCAAGCCATGTCCTCCACCTTATATAACAATTCAGACTTACTTGATAATTAGACCTCATTGTGTATAAATAGAGGTCAAAATGAGCTCCTGGCAAGTCACTAATGTGCAGAGATACACAGCGTCTTTTTTTTTTGGATGTTTGATGGAGAGCCCAGAATATGTGCCACGGGATAACAGTTGAAGCGTGGATGCATGCAACAAAAATCTAGTACCAGCCTGTCTGACTGTTAATTAAAGGCACTGTACATTTTCAAATGTTTTTGTTGTTGTTAATAAGTATTAGTTTAGATCTATTCCCTGTGTTGTTTGTTTGTCCTTCCTTGTATTGGTGGGCTCACATGTTGTGGTTGCAGTTTGTAAAGTCATGGCTGGTTGATTCCTCTATGTCCATGTATTCATTTACCGAGTTTGTCCCTATTCACTAAAGGGACATGTAGGTAGGGGCAGTCTGTTTTCTCCACTGTAGGTGGCGCTGGAATGGAGCAATACTGCAACTGGAGGGGAAGTCAAGAGAAACTTGGTTTCAGCATATTCCCCTCGGTGCAGCTTTCTGCTTTGCTACTCTGCATTTAGGTGACCCTGGATGCTATCTTGGGTCACTTAGAGTCTTTTTAAGTTCCTGCTCCCTGGGTTTTGGAGTGCATTTGTGAAGTGGCTAGTGAAGGGAGGGTGTACCCGCCTGTCAGGGATGGCATTATAGGTTCTTGAGGAGTAGGGAAAGCTTAGGGCCTACATCTGCACTACTGGAAGCTCCCTCTTGGGTTGTACCAGCCAAGCCACATTCCATCTCCTTTGACAAGTGCTGTCTTCTACTACCTACTACTGCTGACTCTCCTCTACACTGACCGGGTGAGCTCCCTGCTGGACTGTTGTACTGTGTGCAAGTTTTTCCATACATCCGTTACTGCACTTTGGGCCTCTATGTGGTCACTACTGCTGCACCACACTGCACTACCCCACAGACAGGCAGCTTCTTGTTTCGGTTTGTGCAGCATCCAATCCATGCCTTGACATTCCCTCTGTGTTACATTATGAAGGTCCTATGACGATGAAAACAAATCTCTTCCAGCATGGCAATCTCTCAGTGATGCTCCACTTCTTTGTGTCTGTGTCAGACCTAATTACTGTTTAACTTTTACCTGCACCAGCACTAGACTGAGAGACAGGGGCGTCCCTAGGGTTGGTGTCATCCGGTGTGGTAAAACTTGGTGTCACCCCCTCCGACGATCCCCGCAGGATGGATCGGATCTGCGGACTGAGCATAATGGATCGGAGTCCGATCCATTACGCCCCCCAATCCGCAGTTCCGATCCTTCTTGAGGGGATTGTTGGCTTGCTTTAAAACTTACCTTTTAGTGGAGCTTGTGGAGAGATCAGTTAACCCCGTATAGGTTGCAAGCCGATTATCCCCGCAGGATGGATCGGATCTGTGGATTGAGCATAATGGATAGGAGTCCAATCCATTATGCTCCCCAATCCACAGATCCGATCCATCCTGCGGGGATCGTCGGCTTGCTTTAAAACTTACCTTTTCGTGGAGCTCGTGGAGAGATCAGTTAACCCCGTATAGGTTGCAAGCAATTATCCCCGCAGGATGGATCGGATCTGTGGATTGAGCATAATGGATAGGAGTCCGATCCATTATGCTCCCCAATCCACAGATCCGATCCATCCTGCGGGGATTGTCGGCTTGCTTTAAAACTTACCTTTTCGTGGAGCTCGTGGAGAGATCAGTTAATCCTGTATAGGTTGCAAGCCGATGATCCCCGCAAGATGGATCGGATCTGTGGATTGGGGAGCATAATGGATCGGACTCCTATCCATTATGCTCAATCCACAGATCCGATCCATTCTGTGGGGATCGTCAGCATGCAACCTATACGGGGTCAACTGATCTCTTCACAAGCTCCACGAAAAGGTAAGTTTTAAAGCAAGCCAACAATCCCCTCAAGAAGGATCGGATCAGCAGATTAGGGAGCATAATGGATCGGAGTCCAATCCATTAGGCTCAATCCACAGATCCGATCCATTCTGCGGGGATCGTCGGCTTGCTTTAAAACTTACTTTTTTCGTGCAGCGATCAGTTTACCCCGTATAGGTTGCAAGCCAATGATCCCCACAGGATGGATCGGATCTGTGGATTGGGGAGCATAATGGATCGGAGTCCAATCCATTAGGCTCAATTCACAGATCCAATCCATCCTGCGGGGATCGCCTGATTGCTTTAAAACTTACCTTTTCTTGGAGTGAGTCCGGTGTCATCCCATGCGATAGGTGTCACCCCGTGCGGTGCGCACCCCCCGCACCTGCCTAGGGACGGCACTGCTGAGAGACCCAGGGATTGTGGGATATGTAGTTTCTTCACAGGAAGTTTCAGGCCTAACACTACAGACAGAGGCCATGCATTAACCTGTGCAGTGCCATGCCAGGCCACATACTTCAGGTTGAACAGAAACTTCTTCCACCAGAATGTGATTTACTCTACTGTAGTATCTGCATACAGGGCAACCAATAAAATGATACTATATGATCAATGTATATCTTATGCAGGTGAAAAACACAAGGCGCAGGTAGGAAGGTTTAAAAAGCATTTAAAACATTAAAAACAATCCATGCAACATGCAAACAATACTTGCACTTATCCACAACATACAAATTAGGGAAGCACGGCGGCTAAATGGTTAGCACTTCCACCTGGCAGTACTCGGGTGGTTGGTTTGAATCCCAACCATGGCACCACCTGCCTGGAGTTTGCATGTTCTCCCTGTGCCTGCATGGGTTTCCTTCGGGTACTCTGGTTTCCTCCCACTCTCCAAAGACATGCTGGTAGGTGAATTGGCTCCTGTCTAAATTGTCCCTAGTATGTGTATGTATGAATGTGAGTTAGGGACCTTAGATTGTACACCCCTTGAGGGTCAGGGACTGATGTGAATGTACAATATATATGTAAAGTGCTGTGTAAATTGACAGCACTATATAAGTACCTGAAATAAATAAAATGACGCGTTTTGCCCTTATGGACTTTCTCATCTGGTGGCATCAATCTGTTTTGTATTCCGTAGGATAAGTGGCAGTTATTGTTGATCAGATTCGTAGGCTACTAGTGGTCCGTCCGTCACTAATTGAAGGTCCACGGTCACCCGTCTGAAAGGGAAAAGAGTTATAAACATTTTTTAGAGATGTTGGCTTAATGCCCAGACTGAAGTAAAACTGTCAATTGTGCACGTGGGCTGACAGGAGCAAGGATAATATTTATGTCTTCAATTTATAATGTGCTAGATGCAGTTTATGCTCTGCGTCTACCTCCAGGCTGTAATCACTTTCCTCACCGATGGTTCTGTATGAACTCTCCTTGATCCATATGAAATTAACACAATTTAGATAGCAACTAGAAACAGTGCAGAAGGGTTAGAACCTCTGTCAGGTTTTTTTTTTTTTTTTTTTTCTTAATTGCTATTCATATCTCCATTTCCTTCTACTACCTGTCAATGGGACAGGAAAGGTATAGAAAATTGGCAGAAGTTGTATCCATAACTATATATTACATTCATGTTTTATAATGGGGCAGCACAGTGGCTAAATGGTTAGCATTTCCACCTGGCAGTACTTGGGTCGTTGGTTCAAATCCCAGCCACAGCACCACCTGCCTGGAGTTTGCATGTTCTCCCTGTGCCCGTGTGGGTTTCCTCTGGGTACTCCAGTTTCCTCCCACACACCAAAGACCTGCTGGTAGGTGAATTGGATCCTGTCTAAATTGTCCCTAGTATGTGTATGTATGATTGTAAGTTAGGGACCTTAGATTGTACACCCCTTGAGGGTTAGGGACTGATGTGAATGTACAATAAATATGTAAAGTGCTGCATAAATTGACGGCGCTATATAAGTACCTATAATAAATAAATAATCTAGGCTCAACACTGCTTTTTGGGCATGAGGCCTCCTTCACACTGGTGTAATACAACAGTGTGAGCGCCATGTTTGCCAGCATCCCTATGCAGGGAGTCCCATTTTTGTCAGTTGGGACAAACACAGCCACTGCTTCCTGTTTAACAGTCATGCTATTGTAGTACCCTCCTAGTCAGCTAGGGAGAGCTAGACTTTAATTGTTAGCAAAGAGGGCTGAGCAGAAGCCTGGCTGTGATAGCTAGCAGGGGACAAATTATGGTCAGAGATGAGAGGCTCTGCAGACCAGCCTTCTGGAATTTCCCTCTGCTCCAGAACTTTGGAGAAAGGTCTAGAAGCACTGGGTGGATCCAGTGGTGTATTTAGGTTATGTGCTGCCCTAGACAACACAAAGATCGTCTGCCCCCACGGACACGAACCAACACCACCCTCCCTTCCCCCTCCCACGGAGAGAGCCTGACATTGACCAACAACACCCCTACCCCCCACGTGGGAGAGCCATCCACTAAACCCCCCCAATAGAGAGAAAGGCACTCATCTTCACAGCTCTGGACATCCCTGGGAATGAGAGTCAGGCTCTACATACAACATCAAGCATCCCGCAGCCTCTCTCGGATCCCACCTGGTTCCCATGGTGTGCTTGTCCCTTCTTTCATCCCTTCTTCTGGGGGGAGGTGCTGCATCCCTGAAAAATGCCACCCTAGGCAAGTGCCTTGTTTGCCTTGTGGTAAATATGCCCCTGGGTGGTTTTGAGGAGTGGCTAGTCTGTACTCTTGGAGGTTCCTGGTCAATCCCCAACAGGAGGCTTGGCAAGGGGCCAGGACAACCTTTAAGAATAACAGCCTGCTCAGCAGCAGGAGAGTTAGGATGGAAGTTGAAGATAAAAAAGTGAGGCTGAAGAGAGGAGCCTGGGAGGGGGCCCAGATGGAGAGGGGCTCACCTACAGGCAGTGGAGCTTGGAAGGAGGAAAGCTCAGACCTTCACCGTCCCCGGAGCGAGGACCACCTGTGTAGCAGGGAAGGAGCGGCCCAGCTAAAAGGCCTGGTAGCAGCCACCGACCCACTAGCAGCACAGGAGAAGGACTGCGAGAGTTGATCTGCACCCCCTGGGTCAAATAGGGGAAGGAGGCACTCTAATGGGAAGCTGGATTAGCCTGCCACCCAGGACTGTTTCACTATCTATGTGGCAGACACCGGATCCCCTGCTCAGGAATTCACCCAGAACAGCTGGATAAGGAAAGTCTAGGGTCTGAAGCCATCTTCCACCAATTTCATTCACATACATGTAACAGGGAGTCGGTGTTGGTGTGCAGATGGTCGCCATTTTGTTGAACTGTTAAAACATTCCTTTAAGCAGCACATTGCATTTCTTGGCACAGCTATTTCAAAACTTTTTCTTTATTGAGCTTTAATAGTAAATTGCTGCTTCATGTCAGTTCAAAAGGTGGGAATAATACATGAGAATTAAACAGCGCATTTCTGAGACAGAAGAGTACCATATGGTGAGTTGTAACAATCTACCTCTCTATGTGTAAGTCTTTCTGTGTTTCCTAAGATCACCACTTCTTTTTCCCTCTCCCTTCTGTTTATCTTCCATCTCATTTTCCCTTCTCACTTGCTCACCTTTCTTTTATTTTTCTCATTCTCATCTATATCTCCATTACTGTCTCCTCCGTTCTCTCTCCAAATTACTTCTTCTCATGGTCTCTCTGCCTACTCCTGCCTTCTTCTCTCTACTTTCCCACCCATGACTGTAACCACCCACCCGACCAACCAACCAGCGGAATTTAAAGTGGACCTGTTTTCCTTGTGGGAGAGGAAGCTGTACCTGGGAATCTGCAATGCATGGATCTCCCTGCTTCTTCTTCTTCCTGATGCTGTGGAACTGTGCTTTCTCTACCTTTCCTGCTTGTTCTTGATCATTACTATCCACCATATTCTTTCTTTCTTTCCTCCCTCCCTTCCTTCCCTCCTTTCTTTCTTTCTTTCTTTCTTTCTTTCTTTCTTTCTTTCTTTCTTTCTTTCTTTCTTTCTTTCTTTCTTTCTTTCTTTCTTTCCTTCCTTCCTTCCTTCCTTCCTTCCTTCCTTCCTTCCTTCCTTCCTTCCTTCCTTCCTTCCTTCTTTCCTTCCTTCCTTCCTTCCTTCCTTCCTTCCTTCCTCCCTCCCTCCCTCCCTTCCTCCCTCCATTCCTTCCTTCCTTCCTTTCTCTCTTTCTTTCCTTCTTTATTTCTCCCTCTTTCTTTCTCCCTCTTTTTTCTCTCTCTTTCTTGCACACACTGATATTATCACTACTTTTCCCCCCTTTTCCCCATGAACTTTCTTTTTTCTTTCTTTCTTTTTTCTTTCTTTCTTTCTTTCTTCTTTCTCTCTTTCCCTCCCTCCCTTCCTTCCTTCCTTCCTTCTTTCCTTCTCTGCCTTCTTCTGTTCTCTTTTCCCCCCCCCATACATCCTTCTTCATTCTCTCAGGTTTCTTTTCTTCATTCTCTCCCTTTTTCTTTCTTTTGTTTCTTTGCCATTTTCTCTTTTTTTCTTCCTTCCTCTCCTCCTCCTTCCTCTCACCCTTCTTTCCTTCTGTCTATGGCTATACAATATTATGTTAATAATTATTGAAAAAAAAAAAAAACAACAACGTTGCAGTGATGCTAATCATAATATCCTTTTTTCAGGTACCTGTCATATTGACCAGTGTAGTGAAGATTCATCACCTGAAGACAGTCCAGCTTTATGACAACCCCATTGGTCTCATTGTGTACACTTTCCAGAATGGCCAAACATTGGGGAAGTTTTCTTTACAATTCCATAGTCAGGGTATTTTTTTTATGATGTATTTCCATTAAAAGCTGTATCTGGTAAATGAGTTGCCATGGAGGGGTATCTTTGTAGGTTAGCAACAAGAACCCAAGCAGGTGGTCCTGTGTATCTATTGATGTCTGAAAATATAAAATAACTTAGGAGGTTGAGGGGATTATATATTTTTAAAGATACCTTGTTACCAAGGAAGTAAAAGAAAATGTCCTTCTTGAGTGCCTTTTTATGAACTATTTTTAGCATTGTACTTTCTAGATCTCTTCCTGTTATTAAGTTATAAAACGTTACATGTACTTGACTTTCTCCAATAAATTCTTTGCTTTACCATTAGTGTGCTGGTGTGTTGTTCAGACAGCTGTTCTGTTCTTGTTAGTGATGATTAATGTAAGACTGCTTTTGTGTAAAAGTGGTTGTATTAGACAAAATAGGTTTAATTTACAAATATCCATTTTACAAGAAAAATTGCAATGTCCAATGACTTTCAATGACAATAATGCGCCTTAAAAAAATCCCCATCTTTGGGTAAAGCTTTGTGACTTGACCCTATTATGTTAATTAGGGGAGAGGGGAAATATTAACCTCCCTAGCGGTCTGATTATGTCCATATTTCTGTGCTCAAAGCGGTACATTTTTTTGAATGGAAATATATAGTTTTTTTATTGTAGGCCTGTAATTTTTAGGAATCACTCACTGAAATCTGTCCGAACAAGAGTCTAGTAAACATCCCGGGTAGGATAAAATTTGAAACACGAAATCATAAATTATAATTTAAAAAATAATAATAAAATAATAATAAATTTAATTCAATAATATAATCAAACCAAAAACACTGAAATTTGAAATATAGCGCCAAGTTCGCACATCGCTGAGCAAAGTCTCAAAATCATTTTCAGTGTCTGATGAGGAATTTCCCCCACGAATCATTATCACTCAATTCTGCAAGTGGTTCTGATTTACTATCGCTGTTCTCTAGCCGGTCTAAAACCAATTTTGACCTAAAGGGACGCTTTTTGGACGCCATGGACGTTTCTCAGTTTCCAGGCAGAAAGAACAGTAAAAATGCAGGCAGGGCGCCGGACAAAGCACTCGGGATAAAATGTATGTGAAATGGTTTGATACAGGAATGTTATACTATGTGATTTTAGTGTATTGAGTGAATGTCACTTTTTGTCATTTTCAAATTTCCTGCCGTTCTGTCCCCCGTACGTCCCGACGCTTGCAGGGGACGGAACCTAGATGACAGATTCCGGCATCTGCCGGATTACATTGCCGGGGACACTGCAGGAGGGACATCGCGGGAGCGCAGGACAAGGAAAGTGAAGAACAGATGCCGGAGCAGCGCTGCAGTGTATTCCCGAGCGTAGCTCGGGGTTACCACTTTTGGTACTGAAACTTTACCCCGAGCTACACTCAGGAATACCTCCAGGGAGGCTACAGCAGTAGTAAATCTTCAACAACAAAAAAAGTTCCTCCTACAAGGAGCACATACTAGCACATTATGAAATACTTACCTTGAAGCGGAACTATACCCACCTCAGTTCCAGCAATGTGGTGTCCCTCTGCTCCCCACCCTGCCGCTGACATCTTCGAGCTGCCAGACTCCGGGCTTTGATTGCTGGCCGCTGTCACTGCGCATGTGCAGCTCACTGTACAGTGGTGGACAGGCAGGTAAGTAACTTTAATGCAGAGGAAACAAAGCATGACTCTTATGTATCAAAATTCCTGCCTGTCCCCCCATTCTTATTATTTACCTTTCCCTTCTTCCTTCTTCTTTTTCTTTTTTTTTCTTACTTTCTCTCTCTCTTTTTTTCTCTCTTTCTCTTTCTTTCACATACTGATATTATCACTACTTTCCCCCCTTTTTCCCCATGAACTTTCCTTCTTTCTTTCTTTCTTTCTTTCTTTCTTTCTCCCTCTCTCTTACTTTCTTTCTCCCTCTTTCTTTCTCTCTCTTTCCCTGTCTCTTTCTTTCTCTCTCTCTCTCTCTTTTTTTCTCTCTTTCTCTCACACACTGATATTATCACTACTTTTCCCCCTTTCTTTCTCCCTTCCTTCCATTCTTTTTCTTTCTTTCTCTTTCTTTCTTTCTTTCTTTCTTTCTTTCTTTCTCTTTCTTTCTTTCTTTCTTTCTTTTTCTTTCTCTCTCTCTCTCTTTTTCTCCCTTCCTTCTCAATCTCTCTTTCTTTCTCCTTCTCTCTCTTTCTTTCTCCTTCTCTCTCTTTTTTCTCTCTTTCTTTCTCCCTCTCTCTTTCTTCCCCTCTCTCTTTTTTTCTCTCTTTCTTTCACACACTGATATTATCACTACTTTTCACTCTTTTCCCCCAGAAACTCTCTTTCTTTCTTTTTCTTTCTTTCTTTCTTTCTCTCTCCTTTTCTTTCTTTCTTTCTTTCTTTCTTTCTCTCTCTCTCTCCTTTTCTTTCTTTCTTTTTTTCTTTCTTTCTCTCTCCCTTTCTCTCTTTCTTTCTCTCTCTCTTTCTTTCTTTCTTTCTTTCTTTCTCTCTTTCTTTCTCTCTCTCCTTCTCTCTCTCCCCCCCCTCTCTCTTCCTTCCCCAAAGTTCCACTTTAACCACTTGACCTCTGGCAGATTTACCCCCCTTCCTGACCTGGCCATTTTTTGCGATACGGCACTGCGTTATTTTAACTGACAATTGCGCGGTCATGCAATGCTGTACATAAATGAAATTTACGTAATTTGTTCCTCCCGCAAATAGAGATTTCTTTTGGTGGTATTTTATCACCTCTGCGTTTTTATTTTTTGCGTTATAATCGATAAAAGACTGACAAAATTTATATATATAGTACACACAGTATCTCACACAAATGAGTACACCCCTCACATTTTTGTAAAGATTTTATTATATCTTGGACCTTGTCACTTAGGGGAGGACTCACTTTTGTTGCCAGCGGTTTAGACATTAATGGGGGTGTGTTGAGTTATTTTGAGGGGACAGCAAATTTCCATGTTATACAAGCTGTACACTGACTACGTCACATTGTAGCAAAGTGTCATTTCTTCAGTGTTGTCACATGAAAAGAGAGAATCAAATATTTACAAAAATGTGAGGGGGGGACTCACTTCTGGGAGATACTATATATACTGTATACACGGCGCACTGTATGTGGATGGAAGGGAGTACACAGGAGGACTCAATGGGGATGGAGAAGAGCACACAGGAGGACTCTATAGGGATGGAGAAGAGCACACAGGAGGACTCTATGGGGATGGAAAGGAGTACACAGTAGGACTGCATGTGGATGGAGAGACGTACACAGGAGGACTGTGATTGGAGAGGAGTACACGGGAGGAGTGCGGTGGGAGAGGAGTACACGGGAGGAGTGCGATGGTAGAGGAGTACACGGGAGGGCTGTGTTTGGAGAAGAGTACACGGGAGGGCTGTGTTTGGAGATGAGTACACGGGAGGAGTGCGATTGGAGAGGAGTACACGGGAGGAGTGCGATTGGAGAGGAGTACACGGGAGGGCTGCGATTGGAGAGGAGTACACGGGAGGGCTGCGATTGGAGAGGAGTACACGGGAGGGCTGTGTTTGGAGAGGAGTACACGGGAGGAGTGCGATTGGAGAGGAGTACACGGGAGGAGTGCGATTGGAGAGGAGTACACGGGAGGAGTGCGATTGGAGAGGAGTACACGGGAGGGCTGTGATTGGAGAGGAGTACACGGGAGGGCTGCGATTGGAGAGGAGTACACGGGAGGGCTGTGATTGGAGAGGAGTACACGGGAGGGCTGTGATTGGAGAGGAGTACACGGGAGGGCTGTGATTGGAGAGGAGGGTGATCTGTGATGCTGATGGTGTTTCTGGTCCTTCAGGCTCAGGTGATGCTGCTCTGCATCTCTCGCTGCCCCAGTCACGCCCCCCATTCCCTGGAATCGGATTGGCTGTTAGCTGCCACACCCCCCAGATCCGTCTCATTGACATTCGCAGGCGGTCTGGGTTGCGTGTGGTGTGTGTGGGGAGGTGGGCGGTGCCTGGCCGTATGTGTCTGGGCGGTGCTGGGCCGTGTGGGCGGTCCGGGAGATGACAGCCGGGTGTAGCGGCGTGTGTTGGCTTTGCTCCGCCCGGATCTGAGATCGCTGTCCCTGGCTGATCATCGTCCGCATCCTCCCCGGCGGCGGCCCGCTGTGCTCCATCCTCCGCAATGGCTATGCTCCGTCCCCGGGCTCCCTAACCCTGTTGTGGCCGCTCGCTGTCACTCATCCCCCTGTCGCTACTCTCTGAGCCGCATCCCTCCAGCTGTCAATCATCCAGACCCCCGCCCCGCCCCCTCCGTGCACCTCATGCCTCAGTCACCCCGCTGACCTCCCGCCCCGTGCCCCATCTCCCGGCGCCCCCTCCCCGGCTGTGCTGCCATTCCTGGGCACGGGGGGCTCCGCAGTCTTCCCCCATCCATCCAGCGGGGGGCTCCTGTCATCTGTCCGTGTGTGCTCAGCCCGTGTGGGGGTCTCCGCTCTCCGCTCCCCCCGACAGTCCGTGTAGAGCCCCCTGTGCTCCGGCTCCGCAGGGGGGTGTATGGGAGGATTGGCAGGCAGCGGAGATCAGCGGGCACGCTGCAGACACCCTCCCCGCCGGCACAGCCCCTCTGCGGGTATATGGACAGAAGCTCCCTCCTGCGGCTCATCCAGGGGCAGGTAAGAGACCCCCGGGGGGGGGGGGGAAGGGGGGTACACACAGGGGACCACATCTACTATCTGTATGGGGGGGATCCGGGACATACAAGTGTCACACACAAACTTCCACATCCATCTCTACAGACAGAGATCAACATCCCCCCCCCCCCCCCCCGGTGTATACAGGAGAGAGATCACCCCCGTGTATACAGGAGAGAGATCACCCCCCCGGTGTATACAGGAGAGAGATCACCCCCCGGTGTATACAGGAGAGAGATCACCCCCCCCGTGTATACAGGAGACAGATCACCCCCCCCGTGTATACAGGAGACAGATCACCCCCCCCCCGTGTATACAGGAGACAGATCACCCCCCCCCGTGTATACAGGAGAGAGATCACCCCCCCCGGTGTATACAGGAGAGAGAGCACCCCCCCGTGTATACAGGAGAGAGATCACCCCCCCGGTGTATACAGGAGAGAAATCACCCCCCCCCCCGGTGTATACAGGAGAGAAATCACCCCCCCCGGTGTATACAGGAGAGAAATCACCCCCCCGGTGTATACAGGAGAGAAATCACCCCCCCCAGGTGTATACAGGAGAGAGATCACCCCCCCCGGTGTATACAGGAGAGAGATCACCCCCCCCCCGGTGTATACAGGAGAGAGATCACCCCCCCGGTGTATACAGGAGAGAGATCACCCCCCCGGTGTATACAGGAGAGAGATCACCCCCCCGGTGTATACAGGAGAGAGATCACCCCCCCCCCGGTGTATACAGGAGAGAGATCACCCCCCAGTGTATACAGGAGAGATCACCCCCCCCCCCAGTGTATACAGGAGAGAGATCACCCCCCAGTGTATACAGGAGAGAGATCACCCCCCCCCGGTGTATACAGGAGAGAGAGATCACCCCCCCGGTGTATACAGGAGAGAGATCACCCCCCCGGTGTATACAGGAGAGAGATCACCCCCCCCCCAGTGTATACAGGAGAGAGATCACCCCCCCCCCCCCGGTGTATACAGGAGAGAGAGCACCCTCCCGGTGTATACAGGAGAGAGATCACCCCCCGGTGTATACAGGAGAGAGATCACCCCCCCCGGTGTATACAGGAGAGAGATCACCCCCCAGTGTATACAGGAGAGATCACCCCCCCCCAGTGTATACAGGAGAGAGATCACCCCCCAGTGTATACAGGAGAGAGATCACCCCCCCCCCAGTGTATACAGGAGAGAGATCACCCCCCCCCCCCGGTGTATACAGGAGAGAGAGATCACCCCCCCCGGTGTATACAGGAGAGAGAGATCACCCCCCCGGTGTATACAGGAGAGAGAGATCACCCCCCCGGTGTATACAGGAGAGAGATCACCCCCCGGTGTATACAGGAGAGAGAGATCACCCCCCGGTGTATACAGGAGAGAGAGATCACCTTCCCCCCGGTGTATACAGGAGAGAGAGATCACCCCCCGGTGTATACAGGAGAGAGAGATCACCCCCCGGTGTATACAGGAGAGAGAGATCACCTTCCCCCCGGTGTATACAGGAGAGAGATCACCCCCCGGTGTATACAGGAGAGAGAAAGAGATCACCCCCCCGGTGTATACAAGAGAGAGAGAGATTACCCCCCAGTGTATACAGGAGAGAGAGATCACCCCCCCGGTGTATATAGGACAGAGAGATCACCCCCCAGTGTATACAGGAGAGAGAGAGAGATCACCCCCCGGTGTATACAGGAGAGAGAGATCACCCCCCAGTGTAGACAGGAGAGAGAGATCACCCCCCGATGTATACAGGAGAGAGATCACCCCCCCCCCGGTGTATACAGGAGAGAGATCACCCCCTTGGTGTATACAGGAGAGAGATCACCCCCCGGTGTATACAGGAGAGAGAGATCACGCCCCCGGGGTGTATACAGGAGAGAAAGATCACCGCCCGGAGTATACAGGAGAGAGAGATCACCCCCCAGTGTAGACAGGAGAGAGAGATCACCCCCCGATGTATACAGGAGAGAGATCACCCCCCCCCCGGTGTATACAGGAGAGAGATCACCCCCTTGGTGTATACAGGAGAGAGATCACCCCCCGGTGTATACAGGAGAGAGAGATCACGCCCCCGGGGTGTATACAGGAGAGAAAGATCACCCACGGTGTATACAGGAGAGAGATATCACCCCCCCGGTGTATACAGGAGAGAGAGAGATCACCCCCCCCGGTGTATACAGGAGAGAGAGATCACCCCCCGGTGTATACAGGGGAGAGAGAGATCACCCCCCCCCGGTGTATACAGGAGAGAGAGATCACCCCCCGGTGTATACAGGAGAGAGAGAGATCACCCCCCCCGGTGTATACAGGAGAGAGAGATCACCCCCCGGTGTATACAGGGGAGAGAGAGATCACCCCCCCCGGTGTATACAGGGGAGAGAGAGATCACCTCCCGGTGTATACAGGGGAGAGAGAGATCACCCCCCCCGGTGTATACAGGAGAGAGAGATCACCCCCCGGTGTATACAGGAGAGAGAGATCACCCCCCGGTGTATACATGGGAGAGAGAGATCACCCCCCGGTGTATACAGGAGAGAGAGAGATCACCCCCCCCCCCGGTGTATTCAGGAGAGAGAGATCACCCCCCGGTGTATATAGGAGAGAGATCACCCCCCTGGTGTATACAGGAGAGAGAGAGATCACCCCCCCCCCGGTGTATACAGGACAGAGAGAGATCACCCCCCGGTGTATACAGGAGAGAGAGAGAGAACCCCCCGGTGTATACAGGAGAGAGAGAAACCCCCCCGGTGTATACAGGAGGGAGAGATCACCCCCCCCTGTGTATACAGGAGAGAGATTACCCCCCAGTGTGAACAGGAGAGAGGGATCACCCCCTGATGTATACAGGAGAGAGAGAGATCACCCCCCCCGGTGTATACAGGAGAGGGATCACCCCCCCCAGTGTATACAGGAGAGAGAGAGATCATCCCCTCGTGTATACAGGAGAGAGAGATCACCCCCCCCCGTGTATACAGGAGAGGGATCACCCCCGGTGTATACAGGAGAGAGAGAGATCACCCCCCCCGGTGTATACAGGACAGAGAGATCACCCCCCCCCGGTGTATACAGGAGAGAGGGATCACCCCCCGGTGTATACAAGAGAAAGATAGATCACCCCCCGGTGTATACAGGAGAGAGAGATCACCCCCCCCGGTGTATACAGGAGAGAGAGATCACCCCCTGGTGTATACAGGAGAGAGAGAGATCACCCCCCCGGTGTATACAGGAGAGAGAGATCACCCCCCCAGTGTATACAGGAGAGAGAGATCACCCCCCCCCCCGTGTATACAGGAGAGAGGGATCACCCCCCCGTGTATACAGGAGAGGGATCACCCCCCCCCGTGTATACAGGAGAGAGATCACCCCCCGGTGTATACAGGAGAGGGATCACCCCCCCCGTGTATACAGGAGAGGGATCACCCCCCCCCCCGTGTATACAGGAGAGAGATCACCCCCCCGTGTATACAGGAGAGGGATCACCCCCCCGTGTATACAGGAGAGGGATCACCCCCCGGTGTATACAGGAGAGAGAGATCACCCCCCCCCCCCCGGTGTATACAGGAGAGAGAGATTACCCCCCCGGTGTATACAGGAGAGAGAGATCACCCCCCCTTTGTATACAGGAGAGGGATCACCCCCCAGTGTATACAGGAGAGGGATCACCCCCCGGTGTTTTCAGGAGAGGGATCACCCCCCGGTGTATACAGGAGAGGGATCACCCCCCGGTGTATATAGGAGAGAGATCACCCCCCGGTGTATACAGGAGAGAGAGAGATCATCCCTCCCCCGTGTATACAGGAGAGAGAGATCACCCCCCCCCCCGGTGTATACAGGAGAGGGATCACCCCCCCCGGTGTATACAGGAGAGGGATCACCCCCCCGGTGTATACAGGAGAGAAGAGGAGAAGTACATAGGCAGGAGATTGGAGTGTGCACTGAGAGACACATGTCCACTCATTTCTGCAAGAGAATGAGAAATATCATTGATAGATGATTGTCATCTATCTATCTATCTATCTATCTATCTATTCATATCTATCTGTCTATCTATCTATCTATCTATCTATCTATCTATCTATCTATCTATCTATCTATTCATATCTATCTATTCATATCTATCTATCTATCTATCTATCTATCTATCTATCTATCTATCATGGAGTGTATAAATAAGAGATACATACATACATAGATTTAATGGATAAAAGAGAGTGAGCCATCAGTGAATATATGGGAGAGCTATCATTAGGTGTGTACAGAGAGTAAGAGAGGTGGGGCTTTCACTAAGTGTAGAAGAGAGAATATCAGTGAGTTTATAAGAGAGAGAAGGAGAGAGCTATGATTAGGTATGAATGGGAGAGAGAATCATAGAGAGGGAGGGAGCTATCACTGAGTGTCTGTGGGGGGAGAGAGAGAAATTCATTGAGGATATAAGAGAAAGTGAGATCTTTCGGTATATGAAAGAGAGAAAGGGACAGCAGGATCATAACGTATAAATGTGAGATAGATGTGATTGAATAGATAAAAGAAATAGAGTGCACTATAACGGAGTGTATAAGAGAGAGAAAGACATAACAAGAGAGCGAGAGAGACATAGCAAGAGAGTGAGTGAGAGAGAGAGACAGCAAGAGAGCGAGAGAGACGCAGCAAGAGAGCTATCACTGACTGTGTATAAAAGAAAGAAAGCGAGAGAGATAATGCTGTACATAATGCTAGAGAGAAAACCAGGAAAACCAGACATCTACTTACTGCATGGGGGGGGGGGGGGCAGAGAGCTCTTTTCTTTATTTTGAGAGACAGAAGGGACAGCCAGTGACAGGCAGGAGAGATGAGGGTAACTAGTGACAGATGGAATAGGTACAAAGAGAGAAAGTGAAAAGTGGGACAGATGAGAGACATCCAGTGATTGGAAGAGATGGTTAGTGATGGGGCAGATACATTTAGGAGAGACATCCAGTGACAGTCAGAAGGGATATCCAGTGACAGTCAGAAGGGATATCCAGTTACAGGACAGAAGGGACAGCCAGTGACAGGACAGAAGGGACAGCCAGTGACAGGACAGAAGGGACAGCCAGTGACAGGACAGAAGGGTCAGCCAGTGACAGAAGGGTCAGCCAGTGACAGAAGGGTCAGCCAGTGACAGGACAGAAGGGACAGCCAGGGATTGGACAGAAGGGATAGCCAGTTATAGGACAGAAGGGACAGCCAAGGACTGGACAGAAGGGATATCCAGGGACTGGACAGAAGGGACAGCCAGTTACAGGACAGAAGGGGCATCCAGTTATAGGACAGAAGGGACATCCAGTTATAGCACAGAAGCGACAGCCCGGGACTGGACATAAGGGACAGCCAGGGACAGGACAGAAGGGACAGCCAGTTACAGGACAGAAGGGACAGCCGGGGACAGGACATAAGGGACAGCCAGGGACTGGACATAAGGGACAGCCAGGGACTGGACATAAGGGACAGCCAGGGACTGGACATAAGGGACATCCAGGGACTGGACAGAAGGGACATCCAGGGACTGGACAGAAGGGACAGCCAGTTACAGGACAGAAGGGACAGCCAGGGACTGGACAAAAGGGACAGCCAGTAACAGAACAGAAGGGACATCCAGTTACAGGACAGAAGGGACATCCAGGGACAGAGAGAAGGGACAGCAAGGGACAGGAAAGAAGGAACATCCAAGGACAGAGAGGAGGGACACCCAGGGACTGGACAGAAGGGACACCTAAGGACAGAGAGGAGGGACATCAAGGGGCTGGACAGAAGGGACATACAGGAGGGACACCCATTGACTGGACAGAAGGGACATCCAAGGACAGAGAGGAGGGACATCCAGGGACAGGACAGAATGGACATCCAGGGACAGGACAGAAGGGACATCCAGGGACAGGACAGAAGGGACATACAGGGACAGAGAGGAGGGACACCCATTGACTGGACAGACGGGACATACAAGGACAGAGAGGAGGGACATCCAGGGACAGGACAGAAGGGACAGCCAGGGACAGGACAGAAGGGACATCCAAGGACAGAGTGGAGGGACATCCAGGGACAGTCCGGACGGTGTGACAGGTAGTGAGTGATGGGGTGTCAGGAAAGGTAAATTGAGGTGAGAGATGCGCAGACCGGATAATATAATCCATGTTTAAATGATGAGGACGGGGAGACAGCAGTCTGCGGTGATGAGATGACAGACGGGCAGAGGACGTTGGCTGTGAGGGAAAGAAGAATGCCAAGTCCAGTTTAATCATGAAGTTTACATTGTACAATCACCTTGTACCTTGGACCTCTAGGACACAGCCGGGTGGGCAAACACTGCAGAGAGGCTGCAGAACTACAAGTCCCAGAATACCCCACCAGCTATGCAAGGAGCACCAAGGGCATGTGTCCTGGTCTATGCTGCATAGGACAGGCTGAGGAGCCATTCCACGGCTGGGCATGCTGGCAGTTTTAGGATTGCCAACTTTGCCTCCAGCCTGCAGCTGTTGTGTAGGCCTGGTGAGGCCAATTGCTTGGTTTGTATCAAATAACAGCAGCAGTTACTCACTGACACACACTGGCGGGGTGGTAAAAACTGGAGGAATGGTGGAGCTGCTTCTCCCCACCCCATAAACCTTATTGGATTGGCAGTTTTAAGTCTTCTCGTGTTTTCTTAATTCAGCTCCAGATGGTGGAAAAGTTTCAGGAGTCTTTTTGGAAGATAGCTGATCCAATGTTCTGATCCTGAGGGAAGAGATTTCCATACGTACAGCTGACTTCCTTTTAATCATTTAGAGGAGAACTCCATTAAAAAGCTTTCAGCTGGGGCAGACGAAGGAGCTGCAGAAATATAACCGTTCTCTGTGTGTCCCGTCAAATGTCACCGCTGGGCCTCGTTGTGCTGCAGCTCCATCTGTTTGTGCTAAGCGCAGGAAACCAAAAAAAATGATAAATTCCGTCAGCCGGGAGTCGTGATTTGCGATATTCGCAGCAGGCGGCGCAGTTTTCCAGTCGGATGTTCAGTGATAACGCAGGGATGATTCTTCTATATAACCAGGTCCAGCGCTGGCTCATTGTACAGGAGCTGGGTGAGGAATGGGTGCATGGCATTGTGGGAGCTGATTCTTTTTCCTGGTTCAGACCTGAAGTGCTGACGAGGAATGACCATGCTCTAATAGTAGACTGGAGGCTCATGGGCCTTAGTTCTGTATATGTCATAGATAAAGTGATCACACCCGCTACAGTTTAGAGTCACCAAATAAGTTATATATTGGACAAAAGTAGTCAGGGATAATAAACAAATACAAAGTATCATATGTATACATATGTAGCAGTACCCCCTTAGGAGTCGCTAAACGATTTGGGTTCCCCTATAGTCCTGCACAGCCAGGCATCACAGATCTTCACCAAGACTTGCGTCCAGAGTCAGAAATCAGTCCTTGAGTTTGGTTTTGTTGTTTTTTTGGGGGGGTTTGAATTGGGATAGGGTTAGGGGTGTACAGGATGCCCAAGGGTACCGATAAACTGAGGGCAACTTCCTGGAACTACAAGTGCATCACAGTCTTTATTGGAGAGCTAGCCATCATCTCCCAGTGTACCACCCCAGACCCTAGATGAACTTCACCTCTTCACCCATCAATCTGGAGGTATCCCTAAACAGGGGATCTGGTGCCTGTTACTTTAAAAGTGGACAATCGCAAATAGGCAGCGAATCTGGTTTTCCATCAGAGTGCTACTTCCCCTCTCCGCCCAGGGGGTGCTGGGGTACTCGCTCAAATTCTCTTCTATACCACTGGTGGGTTGGTGCTTGCTTCCAGGTCTTTTCAGCTGGGCCTCTCCTTCCCTGCTGTACAGGTGGGACTCGCTCTGGGGGCCAGTGAAAGTGTGAGCTTTCCAGCTCCAGGCCTGCAGGTAGGCCCCATCCCATTGGGCCTCCTCGCAGCTTCCTGCCTTCAGCTCCACATCTTCCTCTCTGCTTTCCACCTGAACTCTCCCGAGCTGAGCAGGCTCCATCATTTGTAAGGGTGTCCCAGCCCCTTGCCAAGCCTTCTGTTTAGGATTGGCTAGGATCCCTTAAGAGTGCAAGCCAGCCACTCCTCAGTGCCACCCACTGCCTCTAGGGCCTTTCTCCCAAGCCCTAGAGCAGGGGAAATTCCAGAAGGGCTGTCCTGAAGAGCCTCTCAGCTCCTGACCACAACTTGACCTTCTGGCTATTACACCCAGGCTGCTATTCAGCCTTCCTCACTGATAATAAGGACTCCAGCTCCAACTAGCGAAACTAGGAGGGTGCTACATATTCTAATATTGAAGCAGGAGATACAAAACAGCAGCAAAAGAACATATAGGGTACAAAGTACAGGAATATAGTATACCAAAGATGATGGCCCAACAGTAAACCAGTCATGGAATGTGAATAAAATATTAGCATTAATCCCTGAGAATTTTTTAGTTGAACACACTGAGCGCAATAATATAAACAATAATATAAACATTCATCAGTAAACTATTTGTAAAACTTTTAACCCTGCAGTTTACAACTGTCAGTGCTGCAGAATGTTGCTCTCTGTGTTGCTTTCCTGAACTTCCGGTCTTCACAGGAAAGAGCAGAGGACAGCCAGTCTGTTAGCTTGGAGGAAAGAGGGGGAGGAGGAGGGGGGAGGAATAGGTGAGTGTTTTGCCATCCTAGGCTATGGGGCTGTGTGCTTCTATTGATGCACACAGTGTAGGAAGACAGAACTCTAGTTCCTGCATGCAAAAGCTGGCTCCTTAGGATGCTGCAAGAGAAAGGAGACACCCTGAAACAGGAAAGGCAGTGTTCATGGCACTAGCTTAAACTGGCACATGGGCGAGGATTACAAGGTAAGGAAGCTGCATATCCAGCAAGTGGTTAAACACAGAAACATAGAAAAGTGACGGTAGAAAAAGACCAAGAAGTCCATCAAGTTCGCCCATTTTTTTTTTTAGCTAGATCAGCTAAAAAGTGCTTACAGTTTAAGACAAAATAAAAAAGGACCGGTCAGTATGTACCTCTCAGGAGAAGAACTACTTAGCCCAGCAGTCCCAATAGTGTACAGTCACCCGTACCTTGCAGTAGAGCAGTACTCACGAGGTTAGGGGGGCAGCTGTGTCCAATCAGCTTCCTCTAGGTGCCTTCTAGTGAAGAAAACGTTGCAGGATCCTTAGGTGAAGTCTTTAGGGTGTTATCAAGCTTGTGAAGCTCGTGAGTGTAGCCCCCCCCCCCCTTCTCTGCTACAGCCAGGACCTTAACTATCAGCCGCTTGGGTCAGTGGAACAGCTTGGAGGTAGCCCCCCACCTGGACAGGTTGTCTCCCCCCAACTGGAACCCCCCCTAAATTGTATAGAGTTCAGACTCTATCTGGGTCATCTCTCTCAGGGATTGCCTAAAACAGTATAAATATTCATGCTGCCCATTTGCTTTGCTCCACATCTATGTTCCAGAGCAACCCCAGTTTTCTAAAAAGCAGGGAAGAGCAACCAAACCTGCAGCCTGTGAAAAGCAGAGCAGCCAAAAGCAATCAACAATGCTCCATTGACTACAGAGGAGCCAAAAACTAAATTTACCTGGCAACCTAGTAACCTATCTAGGAGGGTGCTACATATATTATACGTTGATGGGTGGCCTAGGTATGGTCAATCTGGTGGTTTTCTTTTCTCTGATGTTTTAGAAACATAATTTTGATAGCATGCTGGAAGAGGAACCGCCTGAGTGGGTTGGTGTTTTTTAGTCCTGGTTTAGGTCTTTTCTGCGGAGCTGGGAGAATGGTGGGCCAGTGAAAAGGCTGAGGGTCCAACACGGTAAGCTCCCGGCTTATGTTGCCCCGTGCCTGATAATGCTTCAGCAATGGTGAGTGACGGCGGAGGAAATGAAGTCTCTTCCTAGGAAGGCCCTGGATAGGAGGGTTGTTGAATCTGCCTTTAGCAAGCCATTGGCCTTGAGGGATTGCCTAGACCCAGTTATGAGGTAGGGTCTGCGTTTGATGAATCTGGAGAGAATCCCTTTAAAGTTTCAGGATTTGGCCTGGCTCTCATTCCATGGCAGATTATGTGAAGGGCAACCTGAAGCATCGCTCTGGTTGTCCAAGAGTGGAGTGCGGTGGGGTGGAGGAGACGATGGACCATTTCTTGCTTCAGTGCCCCTTCAATATAGAAGTCTACAAGCGGGTGGGTGGGGCTCTGGGGGTCCCTTTTCTTTCCCGATTGAGTTACATGGAGTGGTCTTACGGAGCCTTTCAAACTCACCAGGACTTTGATTTTGAGACACTTTCTAGTTAGCTTAGTAGTCCGTTACTTCACGTGGAATGCACGGTGTCAGGTTTCCATTCGCAAAAAAGTCCTTCCTGTCAAGGTGGTGGTGAACAACATTCTGGGTGAGGTTGGGAAGATTCGGGGTCTTGAGAAGGACGGGTGGCGGCCGGGAGCCTGGACAAAGGCGTGGAGGAGTGTCAGGTCCTCGTAGCTGCTGTCTGTCAGTCTCTGGGGGCGTGGCTTCTCTTTCTGTCTTTTCACGTCCCCTAGATTTTTGTAAGATCAGATTTAAAAAAAAAAAAGGCTGCATGCATGGGATCAATGTTTCATCAATTCTTAGCCTGGGGGGGGGGGGGGGGTTTAGGTGATGGTAATGTTTGCTGAGATACATTATAAAGATGATAATAATAGTAAAATCTGATTGGTTCTGTTTATGTTTTTCCCGGCAAAAAAAAGCCGTTTTCTAGGCTGAAGTAAGCTATTTTTGTTTAATTATATTTATTTTGTTTATTCTGTTTTTTATTATTATATTTTGTTTATTTATTTTATTTATTCTGTATATATGTAAATATTTTTTTTTTTATTATGTTTGTTTTTAAGATTTATAATAAACAAAAAATTACATGTACTATACCTTCACTTGGGCATAGGTGTGCGAGACACCACCTTGAACCATTTTGGGATGAGATTCTAGTGTGGAGGAAAGTCCGGACAGTCTACTTTCTAGGAATAGCCAACAGGTCAACTGCCTACAGTGACTAGACGGTGGTAGACACATGTGACAGAAGGCCGTAAAGTCAAGCTGGCAGTAATTAAACCTTCTGGCAACCTTCTGCTATGGCTTCTTGAGTTATCTCCAAGCTCAGAAATTACAGGTGCTCTAATGTTGAACCTTCGGTTTCGAAAAAAAAGTAAATGCCTAAATTCATCCAACTTTTCTTTAGGCTGGATGAAGTGGGGACAACATATAATTTTGGTTTCTGATTTTTATTTCTGTCTGTGAGCCCACTTAGGAGATTTCCATAGATGCCATCTGTCAAATGTTTGATGGGACAGGCTCTCTTCTTGGCCCTCTGCCCTGCCGATGCTGTGTCCCGCGGCCCAAATTACAGCATCAACCTTAACTGAGTTACTGAACATGTGCATTAATGCAAAAAAAACATTAATTTTGGGGGATTAGGGTCACAAGTGAACAATCCCTGCATTTATTTGGTCAGAAACTGCAGACGTACTACATGGGATGGTCAGAGACTGCTGACATGCTACAGGGCATGGTCAGAGACTGCAGACATTCTACAGGAGATGTTCAGAGACTGCAGACATACTACAGGAGATGTTCAGAGACTGCAGACATACTACAGGAGATGGTCAGAGACTGCAAACATGGTACAGGAGATGGTCAGAGACTGCAGACATAGTATAGGAGATGGTCAGAGACTGCAGACATAGTACAAGAGATGATCAAAGACTGCAGACATATTACAGGACATGATCAGAGACTGCAGACATATTACAGGAGATGATCAGAAACTGCAGACATACTACAGGAGATGTTCAGAGACTGCAGACATACTACAGGAGATGGTCAGAGACTGCAAACATGGTACAGGAGATGGTCAGAGACTGCAGACATAGTACAGGAGATGATCAGAGACTGCAAACATGGTACAGGAGATGGTCAGAGACTGCAGACATGGTACAGGAGATGGTCAGAGACTGCAAATATGGTACAGGAGATGGTTAGAGACTGCAGACATGGTACAGGAGATGGTCAGAGACTGCAAATATGGTACAGGAGATGGTCAGAGACTGCAGACATGGTACAAGAGATGGTCAGAGACTGCAGACATAGTACAAGAGATGATCAAAGACTGCAGACATACTACAGGAGATGGCCAGAGACTGCGGACATAGTACAGGAGATGACCAGACACTGCGGACATAGTACAGGAGATGACCAGAGACTGCGGACATGACACAGGAGATGACCAGAGACTGCTTGTAAATGGTGGTTGTAAATCTCAGACATGAATGCTGAACAAAGCATATCCCTCTATAGTGTGTACTTGTCTCAGTCCAGAGCACTGTGTGCAATTTCAGTGCGATTTCTGAAGACTTTATTGCTACTTGTGAAGATTTCTGTGATTTGCAGTATATTCTATGTATGTGAAATTGCAACAAAACTGCAGAAAAAGTAATGCAAGAACTACTTTAGAAATCGCGCTGCAGCAAATCGCACGTGTTAAGACACTGACATTCACGTTCATTAGATGCGATTTCAGGTGCGAATTTTCAAATCGCAAATTGTATCGGTATGACCGGACACCAAGTGTCATTTCTGTCTGTCACTTCGTTCCTCTGCTGTCTGTATGAGTCACTTCTGACAAGTTTTCCTGACACCAAGAGAAAAG